>NW_007016624.1:0-5166 GCF_000164805.1 Carlito syrichta
CTAGACAGAGAGAGAGAGAGAGAGAGAGAGAGAGAGAGAGAGAGATCAGCATTTAGTCCTCAGACAGGATTCAGTTCCAAGAATCTGGCTTCTCTCCTCCAACGTGAATTGCAGGGCTCCTTCAAGTGCTTCAGTGAGCTTCTAGTTCCTTCTCACACTTAATGTTGCAACAATCACAGCTATTGTTTGTTGCTAGTACAAAAATCATCAACATCTAAGATTGCTGTAAATGGATCTCCCTTAGGTCAGTTGAATATAAAGAATTTGTGATTCAGGACTCATTTAAGGTATTTCTATTATTATGAATTATTTCAAGTGAAAGATTAGCCTGAAAATAACATGCATATTAGTGCTGTCTTGGAGCAGATTTTTTGAAAAGAAGAGCTAATTTGGCACTTTGGATTCCTCGCCCTTTAACTCTGGCTTAAATCACTTCCATTAGGTTTAGCAAAAAATCTCACAAATCATGAGCAGGCACAAAATAGGTGTCCCTCTATTTACATTTAAATTTTCTTTGTTTTTATGTTAAAGGCTAACTCTTACTAGGAATTTTGGAATTGGAATTTGCAACTATTTATGGAGAAAATGAGATCTGTGTGATATGGATACCATAACACACAGGGAACAGAGCCCATTGCTGTTTTGGTTGTCTCCAGAGACATTCATCCAGGGGGGTTTACCACAGCAGAGCCACCAGGAACCATGAGAACCTCTAGGAACCGTCAAGGGTCAAAGCAGTAGTCAGTCATTCTCCTGTGGGAATGAGTCTTCTGCTGCTTCCCCGCACCAGATGATGGTAACACAAAAAGGTTGCCAGAGGACAGTCTTTGAAATATAAAGATTTGTGGCCATAAGCAGGGGGAGGAGGTGGACTGTAGGAAGCTATTTCTACTCAGTGTCAAAATTTTTGTTTCTTTGGAGATGTGCAGCTGTTCTTCAGTGACTTTCCTGGTGGCTTTGATCCAGGGGAGTTTCGAAGGACAAAGATTTACGTGTGGAAGGTCTATTTCTTCCTTGAATGCTATGAGGTGCTAGTATTTGGGAGCTATTACCAGTGCCGGAGGCTGTGGCCCTGCCCTCGGGGTGGGAGGTGACAGGTACATGGATTTGTGTTTTCTAGGCTACTCCACTGCCAAGAGTCAAATCACTGGTCCAGCGACTGTGAGCGGCCCGGAGCGGGGCTCACTGACCGTGAAGTGCCGCTATGACCCATATTGGACCACCCACAAGAAGTGGTGGTGTCGAGGAGCTGATTGGGGTAGCTGCAAGATCCTTGTCCAAACCATTGGATCAGAGCAGGAGGTGAAGAAAGGCCGGGTGTCCATCGGGGACGATCAGAAAAATCTCACATTCACAGTGACCATGGAGGATCTCAGGCGAGACGATGCTGACACTTACTGGTGTGGGATTGCGCAAGTTGGATCAAACCATGGGGTCAAAGTTGAAGTGGCCATTGTCTCAGGTAAGAGGGTGTATGTGTGTCTCTCAGAGCCAGCTAAATCTTGGTCCCTGAGGTACCACTCGAGTGAATTAACTGTCACTCAGAGTGACCTGTCACAGGGGGTGGGTGAATTGACCATTACTCAGAGTGACAGGGAGTAGCTGAGTCCTGAGGTCTTGCTGTGGGTTTTTGCGTGTGTGTGTAGCAAAATTCATAATTTATGGGATATCGGGCAGAGTATTCATTAAACACCTTGTCTCGGTAGTAGGGAATAATTAGCTCTAGGCTAGATGCTTCCTTGACTTGGCTCTACACATCTTAAAAGCAAGTCTTGAAAGATTCAAACTCTTTTGAAGTAATTTGACTGCACCCTTCCACAAAGCTCAAGAAGATTCCCTGGAATACAAAAAATGTTCAGTACTAACACAATAAAACAGTTTCTTGCATGCAAAGTTGATGAGATATGACAACGGTTATGCAGAGAAGCAGGGAAATCACTTTTGTGATGAGGGGAATAATCGATCAACTGAAACCAACTGAGAACTGATACAGAAGTTAGAAGTAGTCGAAAAGGGAAGGAAAGCAATCCTGATAACTATATTCCACATGTTCAACGAATTAAGCGGAGACAGAAAATATTTAAAATACCCAATCCAAACTCTTGACTCTGAAGACCACGATGTCTGAGATGAAAAACACACTGGGTGAAATTAATGGCATATTAAGCATTACTGATTAAAAAGTTAGAGAATTTGATGAGACAGCAATAGAAACTATCCAAAATAAAATTCAGAGAGAAAAGAATTTTTAAAAGGAACAAAGCATCACTGAGCCTTGGTACAACTTCAGTCAACCTAATATCTCTGAAATTGGAGTCCCTGAAAAGGGGAAGGAACAAAAAAATTATCTGAAGAAATAATGGCCACAATTTTTACAGACTTGGTGAAAACGACCAAACCACCATTCCGCCAAGCTTGACGAACTTCAAGAACAAGAAATCTGAAGAAAACGATACCAAAACACATGATCACCAAATTACTCAAAACCAATGATTATGAGAAAAGCTTAATATCATCTGGAAACATAAGATATTATGCATAGAGAGACAAAGATAAAGACAGTAGGGGAATTTTTGTTGAAAACAGAACAAATGAAAATAGAGTTGATGGACATCTTTAGAACTGAAAGAAAAATATCTATCAACCTAGGATTCTGTACCCTGAAAACAATCTTTCAGAAATGGAGGTAAAATAAAATTTTTTTTCAACATACGAACGCTGAAAAAAATCCATCAACAGACCCACACCCCACACTACAAGAAAAGATAGAAAGTCATTTAGGCAAAAGGAAAAATAACACCAGAAGGAAATATAGATCTACATAAAAGAATAAAGAACATTAGGCCTGCCATCCCAGCACTTTGGGAGGCCGAGGTGAGAGGATATCTGAGCCTGGGGGTTCAAGACCAGCCTGGGCAACTTGGTGAGACTTCGTCTCCACAACAAATCACAAAACCAGCCAGACCTGGTGGTGTGCGTCTGTAGTTCCAGCTGCTTGGAAGGCTGAGGCAGAAGGATAGCCTAAGTCCAGCAGGTGGAGGCTATGGTGGCCATGGAGTGTGCTGCTGAACTCCAGCCTGGGCGACAGGAGTGAGACTCCAACTCAAATAAATAAATCAATAAATAGATAACATTAGAAATAATTGCTTGAGTAAATATAGAAGATTTATTTCTTATTTTATATTTCTTTAAAAGATAATTGTTTGAAGAAAAATAAGTACAGTGTACTGTAGGGTTTGTAGCATATGAATAAGATATGATGCCACCAGCATAAGCCTGAGATGGGAAAATGAAAGTGCCCAATAATAAGCTCTTATATCACGCATGATATACTTGAAGGCTGATTGCTATCAGTGAAAAACGTACAGGATAAGCCCTTAAGCAGCTGGTAGAATAACAAAACGGAGTTATAGCTAAGGAGCCAAAAAAGGAAATAAAAGAGTCATAAGAAACATTAAATAGGCCAGGCTTGGTGGCTCAGCCTATAATCCCAGTACTTTGGGAGGCCAAGGCAAGTGGATTGCCTGAGCTCGCGGGTTCGAGACCAGCCTGGGCAACTTGGAGAAGCCTCGCCTGTACAATAAATCAAAAATTACTCGGGTGTGGTAGTGCGTACCTGCAGTTCCTGCTACTTGGAAGGCTGCGATGGAAGAATTGCTGGAGCCCAGTAAATCGACGCTGGGGTGACCATGAGTGTGCCACTGCACTCTAGCCTGGGTGATGGAGCGAGACTTCAACTTACAAACAAAAACAAAAATAATTCCTTGAAAGGCACAAATGCCAAAGTCACTCAAGAAGAAATAGATCATTGGAATAGCTCTATATCTATTAATGAAGTAGAATTTGTAGTTTAAAATCTTTCCACAAGGAAAACTTCAGCTGGCCTTCTGGTGAGTTCTACCAAAAATTTAAGGACCAGATAATACCAATTCTAAACAATTCCAGAAGCTTTAAATTGAGGAGGCTAGTATGAACCGGATACAAAAATGAGAACAAGACATTACAGGAAAAGAAAACTACAGACCAACTTACCTCATAAACAATGATGCAAAAATTCTAGATAAACTATTAACAAATTGAATTCAACAATGTATAAAAGGTTAATGCATGTTGATCAAGTGAAGTTTATTCCGGGAAGACAAATTTGGTTTAATCTTCAAAAACTAATCAATGTAACTCAAACACACGACTAAATAAAATCCATATGGTCATCTTAATAGATACAGAAAAGGCATTTGACAAAATCCAACATCCATTCCTGGTAAAAAAAAATCTTGGCAACAGAGGAGCTTTCTCAACCTTACAAAGGATATCCACAAAAATCTACAGAGAGCATGCACAATTGTAGTGCAAAAAATGCTTTCTTCCTCCTATCAGGAAGGAGATAAGGATGTCTTTACTCACCACTTCTATTCAACATTGTATTGGAGTTTCTGGCCAGTGTAGTCAGGTAAGAAAAAGAAATGTAGGTCATTCAGAGCGAGTGAAGAAATAAACTTTATTAGCAGACAACATGATTGTACATACAGAAGTCCTTGAAATCTCTCTCTCTCTCTCTCTCTCCCCCCATATATACATAATATACATCACACACATGTACGTGTGTGTGTGTGTATGTGTATAGAGAGAGAGAAAGGTTGCAGGATACAAGATCAACATGTAAAAACCAATTGATATCTACCTACCAGAAATTAAATAGGAAAGTATCATTATAATATACTTGTAAAGCACCATTTATAGTAGCATAAAAATATGAAATATTTAGGTATAAAAACCCTAAATGCGGGGAGAAATGTATCTTGGGATAGGTTGGAAGATTCGATATTATTAAGATGTCAATTATTCTCAAATTGATTTATAGATTCCAATGCAACCCCATAAAAATATTAGCAGGTTTTTTTTTCTTTTTGTAGAAATTGGCAAGCTGATTCTAAAATTCATATGGCAATACAAAATACCTAGAATAGTCAAACAACTTTGAAAAAGAAGAACAAAGTTGGAGGACTTGCACTACCTGTTTTCAAGATTTATCATAAAACTATAAAGCCAGTGTGGTGCTGATATTAAAACAGACAGATAAATGGAACAGGTAGAAAGTTCAGACATGGATCCCCCTCACACACACACACACACACACACACACACACACACACACACACACAAGGC
>NW_007016624.1:5364-13703 GCF_000164805.1 Carlito syrichta
AAGAAAATTTTTGAGATCTTGGGTCAGGCAAAAATTTATTTCTCACAGTTTTGGAAGCGGGAAGTCAGACATCAAGGTGTTGGTAGGTTGAGTTCTGTCTGAGACCTCCTTCCTTGGCTTGCAGATGGCCACCCTCTTGTCACCCTTTCTTGTGCATGTGCACCCCGGGTCTCTACACCTAATCTCCTCTTCATAGAAAACACCAGTCAGATTGGATCAGGGCCCATCCAAACAGACTCATTTCAACTTAATTTTCCCTTTAAAGGTCCTGTATCCAAATATAGTCCCATTCTGAGGACCTGAGGGTCAGGGCTTCAACATATGAATTCAGGAAAGAATAGTTCAGTCCCTAAAACTTGGGGACGGTGCGGGGAGCAGAACGGGCATGAGGAAACTTTTGGGGATCACAAATACATTCACTGCTTTGATGGTGGTAGGGCTGTTTCCAGGTATATACATACTGTCTATGTATATACAAATTGTTTAACAAATTGTACAATTTCTTTTCTTTTCTTTTCTTGAGTTGGAGTCTCGCTCTGTCGCCCAGACTGGAGTGCAGTGGCTGCTCCCGGCCACCGCAGCCTCGACCTGCTGGGCTCCGGCCATCCTTCCGCCTCAGCCTTCCAAGTAGCTGGAACTACAGTCGTGCGCTACCACATCCGGCTGATTTTTGATTTATTGTAGAGATGAGGTCTTGCCAAGTTGCTCGTGTGGGTCTCGAGCCTGCGGGCTCAGGCAAACCACTCATCTCGTCTTCCCAAAGTGTTGGGATTACAGACTGAGACATCAAGCCCAGCCAAATTATTCATTTTAAATATTTAGTTTATTATGGGCAAATTATACCTTGATTTTAAAAGGAAAAAAATAATATCATCCAAAAAAGATAAATCTGTTGCTGTGATCCCTTAGTTTTAGATTGTTCCAGAAGCAAACTAAATATCAAAACTCAGGGCAGGTAAGGGTGGGCCAGCAGAAATTGGCTCCACAGTGGAGGCTGGGACCCAACTGACATGCAAGACTTCACTGCGGGCACGGAGGGTGAGAGCACGAAGCTTCTAGAAGACGGGAAAAGGCCAGAGAGGGCAGTGCAGGGGTGGAGGGCTCTGCCCTGCTTCAGAGAGCCAGACATCCTGGGCTTCCCAGAGGGGCCGCCAGTTCGGTGACCCCCATCACTCAAGAACAGGCGGCAAGGAACTGAGACTCAGAAAAGAGGGAGGGTGGTCCAAAGAGAGAGAAATGCCATCGAGCGTACTAAGCTGTGCCACACAGCATTAAGCTGATCACTGCAAGTTGCCTCTTTTGCTGACTCTTCAGAATGCCTCACATAGTAATTAAGTAGATTTTCTTTAGAAAAGAATTTGTGTAGTGTCTGGGAGGCTAGACAGAGTCTTGGATGTCAAAGAAGGATCTCCTTATTCCTAGGTGGGAAAGACTGAGGGTCACACCCAGAGCTGGGCTGGGCATAGAAGGGGTGAACTGTGTTCTGCTTTGTATATTTAGACACACAGGCTTCAACCCCAGAAAGGACAGCCACAGCATCAAATCCTGAGACGACCACCAGAACCCTCACCAGGTAAGCAGACTGGGTTCTGCTGACTCCCACTGGCCTGACCTCATGGCCTGTCCTCTAAGAGGACTGCCAGACACAACACGGGATGCCCAGTTAGGTTGGAACTTCAGACAAACAACGTAAAAAAATTCTCAAAAGTGTGTCCCAAATATTTTGTGGGTATGCTTATACTAAGAAAGTATATATTGCTTATCTGAACGTCAAATTTAACTGAGGATCCAATATTTTTATATGTTAAAACTGATAACCCTATCTTTCGAGGGTATTCAGGCTGGGGCCCCCATAGGGCCCCTCTGATGTGTCTTTGTGTCAGTAAAGTCACTGCCAAGTCTGAGATGAGCTTCCCCAACCTTGGTTTACCTTTGAGTAATATAAGATTTCCCATCGAATCTTTGGCTATTTGAAGGCAACATCTCCTGGGTAGCAGGAGAAGAGACCGAACATGGACTTTTGGCCTCTCTCCTACATGCTAACCCCAATGGCCAGCGTTTGACCTCTAGTGGGCTAGGAGAGACACCTCACTCGCCTGCTCCTGGCTCCTGCCCAAGAACAAATAGAGTCTTGATCTGCCTCTCCCCAGGTACCTGTCCAGAGAGAGGAAGTGGGGAACTGTAAGTTTGGCCTCATCACCCCCAAGCTGGCCGAGGAGTATGAAATACTAGTCTGGTGCTAACCACCCCTGAGAGTGTCTAGAGGAAGTCTCCAAAGGTGCACACCTGCCAGCTAGCCTGGTTTAATTCACAGGGCCTGCTATGCTCAAGCCCCCAGCAAAGGCCAGAGCCAGAACCGCAGACATCCCTGCGCCAACCAGATCCCGACACAGAGGTCCATCTCACCGGCTCCTTTCTCCCAAATTGCTCCTAAGGCTTTTCTAGTTCCCTCTCTAGCCTGACTCCCTTCCTTTCATTCACTCGATCTTGATTTACACAAGCGTGTCTGAAGAGCTCTACCCACAGGGGTTGCTTTGGGCCTCCTTTCTTTGATGGTTTCTTTTTGTCCCCGCCTCTGTGTTTTTGTGCAAATGGTGGGAATTTTAGCTGTTAGGAGACAGAGGGCCAGAGACTCCAGAGACGCAGTGGGAGAGCTCCAGAGAGGATGGAATCTGGGAAAGGACCTTTGGGGGCATTTTGACCCACCTCTCCTCCGTCTCCCAGGAATACGCTCCATCTCATCTTAGGACTCATCCAGCATTCTGGAGGTGGATCTTCTTTTCATTTTTCAAATGTATCCGAGAGCCGAGAGTGGCCTCAAGTTGGGTTGAGCGAATAAGCAAGGATGTGAACCAAGTTGGGAGGTCCAGACCCTGGGAAGGGGATGGAGGATTGAGGGGTGGAGGAGGGTTGAGGATCAGTGAGGTCCAGGCTTTACTGACCCTCAGAGAGTAACAGGAACATGAGGAACCACAGAACCAGGTACCGATCCACAGGGCAGGGAGTCAGAGTGCGAGTAAAGCACCCCAGATGTGGTGTCAGAAAGTCTTCGAAGATGTGACATCAGAACTGAGACCAGAAAGATGGGTGGGGTTTACCCAGGCAACGGTGAGGGCCTTTTGGGGAAGGAATATGTCAGAAGCCAAGGCAACAAGACAGGGAATGGTAAGCCCTTTGGACTGGCTGGAATAAAGACTAGGTGAAGGGGAGTTGTAGGAATCCGCCAAAAAGGCAGAATGGTGGTCTGCAGAAAGAACCTTGAATGCCACACCTAGCTTCTCATGAGTACAGGAAGCACTCAAAGCCTTGCCCGTAAGCAGCATGGCTGTGTCCGCCAAGGGGGCTGTCCTGGAAGCAGTCACAGGCTTGCCCTCACACAGCTCTTGGAAGCCAGGGTCTGGGCACAGAGAGAGCTGGGAAGACCTGCGACCCTGCCCTAGGAGGAAGCTCATTTCCTGTCCCTCTGTCCCCACAGGTGCCAGCTGTGCAGTGTCCACTTCCTGCTCCCGGTCCTTCTGAAGCTGCCCTTGCTCCTGAGCGTGATAGGAGCTGTCCTCTGGGTGAGCAGGCTTCAGAGAAGCTCTGGGAGTAGCCAGAGTCAGCCGGATCAAGAGAACCAGCAGCCCAGTGCTTGTTGATGCCTGTCCAGCGAGAAAGACCCTCCAACAGGAGAAAAAGAACATTTCTATCAGCAAATGCCTGTAGCTGCGAAGGCAGTGCTGGCACCGGCTCCAGGGAACAGCCCTCTGGTCCCCACTTCTGCAGCCATGCCACTCGGGCTCCGGGACTTGCCCTGGCTCCCAGCTTCTCTGCACAGACCCTGGGGCCTGACGGAGCCTTTTTCCTCCTGCGGCCTCCCACCCAGAAGAAAATATGAGAAAGGGAGGCATCTACCCCTGGGGCCCAGTCCCATGGCAGACTCATGGAATCCCAAGTCTTTGCGCTGCCTGTGATGTTAACGGACTTTGCTTTGCCTTCCACCGGGATCCAGAATTCTAACCCCGTGAAAATAGGAAAACGGGACCAAACTCTGGTAATGGGCCAGTGGCGAGTAAGACTCGAGTCTGCAGGTGAGCAGAGGTTTCTGCGATGCTGAGCCCGCTACATTTTTGCCACTTGTGGGGAAGGAAGGTCTGGAGCCAGCTCTACCTCTCGCCCTCTGGACACGCACGACTGAAGACGGTTGGACATCACATTTCTTGTAACCGAGTATCTCGGCCTTTCAATGTAGTTTTTCTTCTTCCTGTTTATTAAATCTTAGAATGTAGTCTTAAAACGGGCTTTAAAACTTCTCTCCCTTAGCTGAGGGTGGATGGTGTGAGGAGTAAATCGGTCACATGGGGCCTTGGGCCATCCCACATCCCCACTGGCAGGGAGAAGAGTGCAGGTGTGGGTGATTCTGGACTGTGGGTGTGAAGGTTCTAACGATCCTTTACAAGGACAGAGGCCCTCACAGCGCAGAGAGAGGACGTAGGGGTTAAAAGCCTCAGCTTTTAACAACAGAAAGATGTTCAATCCTATCTAACTACACTTGCTTAAGCACCCCAGGGACTAATCTTAAACCAGACATGAAGGCTCAGGTATGGAATTCTCCCACCTAGAGATGATAGAGATTACTTCAAGGCGGTATCACCGGGCTGTAGCTGAGACTGGCACTCTAGATGGACATAACTCAAGACAGTCACCAGAACGAAACAGGCACTGAGATTCCGCCTGTGTGGCTATCAGCTTTTTTTGGCGGGTCATTAAGGGCCCCATGAGCTACTTTACAAAAAGCAGCCGTGTCACTCTTCCCAGGCTCCTCTCCCTAGACTTTTACTTCTGGGCAGGACTAAAACTGAGGCCACTAGACTGCAGGGGCGGTCAGGGGCAGGAAAAGCAGCCTCGGCCCAGGAAGGCCAGTGCAGGCACAGTAAGAGGAGGCCTCCTCAGCAGGGTGGGGACACTGGAACTTTCCTTCCTGGAAGCTAGAGATGCCCGTCAGGGTTCTCCAGAGAAAAAACACCAATAGGAAGGATATATACCTGAGTGCCCACCTCAGTGTGTCCTTGTTATCAACGCATTTCATCTTCCTCTTGACTCTGTGCCATGAATGATGAGGACTTTGACGTCCCACCCTTTTCTTACCGTCCTCTTCTTGGTACTGATCTTGTTAGTGTGGCATTTTTAAAAATATTTATGGCAGGGCTCGGTGGCTCAGCCGGTAATCTCATCACTTTGGGAGGCCGAGGCGAGAGGATTGCCTGAGCCCGCGGGTGTGAGACCAGCCCGGGCAACTTGGTGAGCCCTCGGCTCTACAATTGAAAAAAGAAAATAGCCTGGCGTGGTAGGGTACGCCTGTAGTTCCAGTTACTTGGATGGGTGAGGCAGATGGATGGCTGGAGCCCAGCAAGTCCTGAGACCTGCTTGTTCCCTTTTTATCTCTCTATATTGCATTGTTCCCCCTTCATTTATTTTAGGTCATTCACGTGGTCTGCAATTTTCTTTTTTACTTTTAATTTTTTAATTTAATTTATTATTTTTATTTTTCTCTTTGTCTTTCCTTTTTTTCTTTCTGTTTTTTTTTTTGAGTTGGAGTCTCACTCTCGCCCAGGCTGGAGTGCAGTGGCATGGTCATGGTCACCACGGCCTTGACCTGCTGGGCTCAGGCAATCCTTCCACCTCAGCCTTCCAAGCAGCTGGAACTACAGGCACACACTACCACGCCCGGCTAATTTTTTAGTTTTTTGTAGAGATGAGGTCTCGCCAAGTTGTCCAGGCTGGTCTTGAACCAGCAGGCTCAGGCAATCCACTCGCCTCAGCCTCCCAAAGCTCTGGGATTACAGGCTGAGCCACCGAGCCCAGCCAATTTTTTTATTTTAAAGATGCGGGGTACACATCAGGGTTAGGTATACAAATGTTCATGATGCAGGTACCCTTGTTGAGGAGGTGTGTGCCCCCACCCTGGCAGATTCCCATTACTGCCAATCATTTTCTTATAGAATTACGATGTTTGTTCAAGGTTGCCTTATGAGTGAGAATATATGATACTCAGTTCCTTGTTACAATTATCTTGAGACTGAGTAGAACTTTTTTTTTGAGTTAGGTTTCACTCTGTTACACAGGCTGGAGTGCAGCAGAATGATCACTGCTCACCACAGTCTAGACCTCCTGGGCTCAGCTTATCCTCCCCCCTCAACCTCCAGAATACCTGAGACTATGGGTGCTCATCACCACACCTGGCTAATTTTTTGACTTTTGGTAGAGATGAGGTCTCACCATGTTGCCTAGGCTGGTCTCGAACTCCTGGCTCAAGCAATCCTCCAGCCTTGGCCCCCCAAAGTGCTGGGATTATAGGCTTGCGCTGCCACTCCGCCCAGTAGAACAATTGATAGGAAAAGATTTTGAAATGTTTCTTCTGGTATTTCCTCTCCTCATATATGCTCTTTGCTTGCCTTTTGTTTATATTCTTTTCTTCTCTTTTAACCTCTAAGCTATTGAGACGCTGCTTCCCTTCAGAATAAAACTTGCTCTTTGCCAAAGAGCAGTGTGGAGAGGGAGAGGAGGCTGGGGAGGGGCTGGGAGGTGGAACAGCCTGGGTGCAGGGGTGTGGGCTGGAAGCCGCCCCAGCCCTGAGGGCGGGAATCTGCTTGGTTCTCAGGGTGCACACAATCGCCAACTCTTCCACTGACTGTTTTGCAGTCTGTTTCTTGTGGCTTTCCCTCCTCTTTCTCCTTCATTCCCTAAACCCGAGGTCGCCTCTACCTGGGGCCTAGCCCACATACGATTAATACGCCATGCCTGCCGATCAGATCTGTAAAGATTAAAAGATTGACAATACCCGATGCTGGGTGGAGGGGTGAGGTGGGTAGATGTTTATTTACACGTTAAACGAGGACAGAAATTTTACAACCCCTTTGGTAATATCTATCCAAATGCTTTAAATGGACAAACTACTAACTCACCTGTTTTACGTAGTGTGCGCGCGCACACACACGCACACACACACACACACCCACATTCACACACACTGATTACAGTCTTTAGCCTTGGTGAAGGAAAGGAAGTGGCCAGGGAACTAGGGTAGAAGACAATACACTTTTCATGCTGTACTTTGTGTATTTTTTGTATTTCTCATTTTAAAAATTCACAAATAAATGCAAAAGTTCACACGTCTGCCCAGAGCCTCCCTCGCTCCACCTCCCCTGCCATTTGCAGGATTAAAATTAGTCTCTGTAGGTCATTTCTGCTTCCTCTGTGACCTTCTCTTTCACTTGAATGCATTGTCTGTAAACTAAGGATCATTGAACAGGCTGCTGAGGTCTATGATAAATGCTCTAGAGAATTCCTTTTTTATTTTTATTGTTTTTTGAGTCGGAGTCTCCGTTTGTCGTCCAGGCTGGAGTGCAGTGGCACACTCCTGGCCACTCCAGCCTCGACCTGTTGGGTCCCGGAGATCCTTCCACCTCCGCCTTCCAAGTAGCTGGAACTACAGGTGCATGCTACCACGCCTGGCTAATTTTTTTGATATATTGTGGAGATGAGGTCTCAACAAGTTGCCCAGGCAGGTCTCGCACCCCGGGCTAAGGCAATCCTCTCGCCTCAGCCTCCCAAAGTGCTGAAATTACAGACTTGAGCCACCACACCCAGCTCTAGAGAATTATTTATTTGACGTACATATCCCGTGCAGTGATTGCCACAATCATGTTAACTAACACAACCCTCACCACCCATGCCGGACATCAGATCCCCAGAAACAGTTCATCTTATAACTAAAAGTTTTTGCCCTCCGTCCAACAGCTATCCGACACTCCCACTCCTACCTAGAGCCTGGTAACCACCACTCTACTCCCCATATCTACGAGTTCGACTCCTTCAGTTTCCTCATGGAAGTGAGGTCATGCGGTATTTGTCATTCTCTGTCTGGTTCATTTCATTGAGCATAATGTCTTCTAGGTTTACCCTTGTTGCAGATAACAGAATTTCTTGATTTATTTAAGGCTGAATGCTATTCTGTTGTCACACGTATGTCACATATATGCATACAATAATATTAATAATAATATTCTATCATCATATATAAAATCATAATTTCTTTTATCCGTTCCTCCACTGGTAGACACTTAGGTTGATTCCATATCTTGCAACTGCGTGAAGTTGGGAAAGGAGATACGCAGGGACAAGAACGGTATGCAGGGAAAATCTGTGCGTTGGTGAGAACCCCCACACTGTCTGGACGGTAGAGGACACACCTCTGGGCGTCTGGTTTGTAGAGTATGGGGCAGTCTACGTCTCAGCCTCCACTTATACATTCATTTCAATATGTCTGATCTATGAATGTGTCTGGGGGGAAGGGGCGT
>NW_007016625.1:0-2055 GCF_000164805.1 Carlito syrichta
CCACTTGCCTCAGCCTCCCAAAGTGCTGGGATTACAGGCTGAGCCACCAAGCCCAACCCAGCCAACAGCTTTAAAGCAAACTCAAGAGTGATTCCTATCAGGACAATCCACATAGCTGCTCCCAGATTCCAGACTTCCAGAAACCCTGTGAAACAATAAATGTTTACTGTTTTAAGATGCTGAATGTTGGAGTAATTTGTTACACTGCAATATATAATTAATGTATATGTTATACCATCCACAGTGCATTCCTTTATGATCAGATTTATAAATTCAAATCGTAATAGATTTGGGCAGGTCATGTGTAAGAAAAGTGTGTCAGGGGTAATAATACCAATTAGCTCCAAAGTGATGGTAAGATCTGAGCCTAGGTGGCAATATCTGAACTCATTTGTGAGTGGCAGGAATTATGACAAATGGGAAAGAGCTAATTCCCACCTGAGGTAGAACACCTTTAACTCCACTTATTTTTTCCATAAGAGAGCGTTAACTATTTGTGCCAAATATTTTGTTTTTGAAGAGAAGCAAACCATTCAGACTTTTATTTAAAATCTCATAAATGTTAGCAAGTAATCATTTTTCTTTTTTTAAGAAAAATACCATGCTGACTAACATACTATATGAACTCACTATAAAGGCTAGCAGTGTATAAGCCAAGCAAACTGTAAACAAACAAAAAACTATCACCACAACAATGCTCTGTTAATGATTCAGACCAGAGGTTACCAGTTACATCTCTGGTTTGGTCATCGTTTCTACCGGTGAATTGAGTTGTTGAGAGAAGAGCATGGACCTAAGGCAGCCAACACTGGCTGTACCATGAGAGAGGACTTTAGTAGGGGAAAAAAGTCTCTTGGTAGAGCTGGAATAATTTACAAAGGAGAATGAGCCACTCTTGTAGAGGACAGGATATATCATTTTTCACCAATTGTGGTAGTGTTTTACTAGACCTTGTATTCTCCCTGAGGTATATTCTGATGAATGTACTCACATGAGATTTAATTCTTATTTGAGTGAAACTCCTGACAAGGAAACAACCAGTAGATGTAGAGTTTGCCCCCATAACAGCTATAAACACCAAACACCATTTATTCTTTCAGAAAATATGTGTCAATACCTTTTATATGCTAGAAACTGATATACCTGGTGGCGAGAATCCCAACTTCATCAAGCTTGCGTAGTTGCATGGAGGACAGACAATAAAGAAGATAAACCAGTAAAATATATAACATAATAGCTAATTGTTAAGAGAGAAAATAGCAAGTCAGGGAAAAGAGATAAAGAAGTGTATGGGGTAGGGATAAAATTTTAGATTGGAAAGCCAAGGAAGTGTTTATTCAGAGTGACGTCTGAGTAACGATTTGAAGAGATAGTGAGGGAAGATTGAAGAAATACTATGTGAACTAAAATAACTGCTTTATTTACTTGTTTATTTCATAGTTTTTATGTTTTTAATGTTTTTCTTTAATAAAACATAAATCAATCACACTAGATTAGACTTTTCTAAGTTTACTATGGTTCAAATAGTGTATTGTCATTGCTTCACCTACTCTCAAATGAGTCACTTGGTCAGGGAGTTCACTTGGTCAAATGTGACTGACACTTTGTATACAATGACTATTTGATGAAGGCTATAAACACCATTCAGGTTACTAGATAAAAGTTGACCAGCCTATAACAGTGAACATCACATTTTTCCTCATTTTAAAAAATGATCATATCAGTTGTATTTTTCTGCCATAGCTAGCAAATAACAATAGCTTCTTTCCAGTATACAGTGATAACTAGTTGCTCTGAAATTATGTCTACCACTTTTTCTCTTAGATTTTTTTTTCAGTATTTTGCAAAATTTTAAGGGTTTTTAATAAAAAATTTTCAATTTTTATTGAAGTAATAATGATATTCTAAAGCCCTTTCCTACATGATTTTCAAATAAGTTGTGCTATAAAATAATATATAGTCAATTACACAATATTTAACTATTGATTACCTATTTTTTACTTACAGGGCTTTTAAATTTATTTTGGTTGCACTTATTGTTATTATTATTTTACA
>NW_007016626.1:0-1920 GCF_000164805.1 Carlito syrichta
AGCTAGTTAATGACTTGTGGCAAATAGTTATGTACCTGCTCAGATTTTACCAAGGTCACTGAAATGGGGGCATTTACTCTTAAGTCAATCTTACTAAGAAAGCTTGCCATGCCTCTGGTAAAGTATTTCCATAATCTCCTGACCTTAATCTCACTGGATATTCAGAGAGATTCAGGCAAAAATGCACAATTCATCCAAATATGTGTCTGCCTTCCAGTCCCGTGTCCCTTTGCCTGAGTAACTGGCAGCATTGACCTGTACTTCTTTATCATCTGCAGGTTGCACTGGCATTTCCGCCTCAGACCATCAAACTTTAAAGCATCATGAGGACCCCGAGCCAACCCTGGAAAACTGTGCCCTTTCTGGTCCAGCACCTGCCTGTTTGCTCGGCTCCGTAAACTGCTGACTTAGAAGAGCTACTCACACAGTGAGCCAGTAATCCAATTATTGAAGCTTAGCCGGGAAGGCTTATCCCACACAAAGCAATGTAGGATGGCATTGCAAAAAAAGGGAGCAGGCAAGGGAGGAAAGCAAGTCAAAAACTTAGGAGTTATCAGAGTGGCAGTGTAGAGTGACTGATTAAATTCCTTTTGTCTTGTCAATCGGAGCTTTCACATAAAGAGCAAAGACCATCTCTACTTGCTGCAAATCTGGGTGTCTTGACAGCCAGATGTAATTCAGCCTCACTTTCTACCTGATGTGGGGTGACAAGTAGTAGGGACTGGACTGGCATATAGAATGAATGGAATGGCATGGGGGGTATTTCAGCTTCCCTTTACTCAACTCTTTTCTGAACTTATGCAAGAATGGAAGCTGGGACCCAGGAATGAAGGTAGTAACACTTTCTCTCTGGAGGCAACTTCTGTAAGCAGAGAGAGGAATTGATTTCACAAGTGGCATTGTTGTTCAACTTTACTCTGAATTGGATTCTATCACTTCTCAGTGGTGCAGCCTTAAGAAAGCAATTTCATACCTGACTGCCTCAGTTTTCTCATCCAAAAATGGGGAAAATAATAATTCATACCTCATGAGGTTGTGGTGAGCATTTAATTCTTACCATGTTCTTAGTAAAATATCTGACACTGACTATGAATTTAACTAATGTCAGTAATTAGCAAAATATGTCACAATTTAATAATAATAATAGTGTCAGTAAACTATTCTGTGGTTTCTAGATTAAAACAATTTAGGCACTTGGCTGACACTATCCTAAGATTAGGTCTGCCTAATAAAAACGATAACTTTGGCCTCTGAAAACTACCAGGTTGTCATGCTTCATTTAATACAAGTGAGATTAATATTTTGCAGCAACCTCTATAGGATCTTTATTTATTAGCTGTGAGGAGTTAGAGGCCTCCAGGATCCAGTCGTGTCAGCAGCAGCAGTAGAAGTCCAGTTAGAGATAGCAGTGGGGACCTGGCTGTGTGTAGAAGCAAATGGATCATTAACTGAATTGGCAACCCAGAAAGTAGATTGGCAGAGAGGTGCTAAAGATTGTTTTTGTTGACCTGAGTCGTTCCATTCACAGACCCACTTGCTCTTAAAAAGTCACAATGCACAGCTTTAGGGGAAAGTGCATATGGTAGCAAAGAAGAGTAATATAAAGACTAGAAGTATATGTGAATCTCCGCCATTATGTTCATTTAAGTCCAAAGAGGCCAAAGAGCTTTGGAAAAGAAGTGCATTTTTCTGTCTCCTAATGTTTCTGCCTCCTTAAATTAGTGCAGCAAATGGAATTCCAAACAACAGCCATAAAGCATGCATTAGTATAAAAAATCTGTATATGGAATATGCTATTTAAAGTGTGTGTGTGTGTGTGTGTGTGTGTGTGTGTGTGTGTAATTTGCATGCCTCCACTTCCTCTGGCCCTCCAGAGTCATTATTTCCCATCATTTTTACACTCTGTGCACTCGGTTTATT
>NW_007016627.1:0-2049 GCF_000164805.1 Carlito syrichta
TTTGGAAGTGAGGAAGATGAGTGAAACAGAAGCCGAACATGCCCACTTGAGCAATTGCCCAGCACAGGTCATAGCAGATCGCTGGGCAGGAGAGGGTGGAAGGAGCTGAAGGGGGCACGGATATCCCAGTAGAGATGGGCCATGAAACCTTTGTCCCAGAATCATGTCGGTGGTTCTTAGTGTCCACCTGAGTTACCCTACAGCCACCTTCATAACTACTGCCCTTGTCATAATTACAACCATTCTCCAAACCAACCATTCCCCTAACAACTCCACCTATACCCTAACTCCACCCATTTCCCTTACTCCAACCATTCCCCTAACTACAGATACTCCCATAACCCCAGCCATTTCCTTAACTCCAGCCATTCCCGTGACTCCCAGCATCCTAACTCCAACTGTTGCACTGACTCCAACCATACTCCTCACTCCAACCACTCCCGTATCCAACTGTTCTTCTAACTACAAGCATTCCCCTAACTCCCACCATTCTCCAAACTCCAACGGATCCCGTATCTTCAACTATTCCCATAATGAAAACCATTCCCATGACTCTAACCATTCCCATGATTCCGACCATTCTCTTAACTCCAACCAACCAATAACTCCAACCATCTCCATGACCAAACCATTCTCATGACTCCACCCAATCTCCTAAGTCCAACCATTCCCAGGACTCCAGCCACTCCCTCAACTCCAACCATTCCTGTGACTCTGACCATTTCTCTGACTCCAACTATTCTAACTTCAGCCATTCCCATAACTCAAACCATTCCCATAATTCCATTCATTCTAACTGACCATTCCCCTAACTCCAACCAATCCTATAACTCCAACCATTCCACAACTCCAACCATTCCCCAAACTCCACCCATCCTCCTAACTCCACACATTCCCATGACTCCAACCATTCTTATAACTCCATTCTCCTGACTCCAACCATAATCATAATTCCAACCATTCCCATGATTCTAACCATTCCCGTGACTACAACCATGTCATGAATCCAACATTCTCCTACTCCATTCCCATAACTCCTGCCATTCCCACGACTCCAACCATTCTAACTCCAACCATTCTTCTAACACCAGGCATTCCCATAGCTCCAACCACTCTCATGACTTGAACCATTCCTATGATTCCAAAAGTTCTAACTCCATCCATTCCCTTAACTCTAAACATTCCCATGACACCAACCATTCCCATAACTCCAACCATTCCCCTAACTCTGCCCATCCTCCTAATTCCATCAATTCCCCTGACTTTACATTCCCCTGACCCCACCCATTTCTCAGACTCCACCCATTCCCTTACCTCCAAACATTCCCATGACTCCAAATATTCTCCCAACTGCCACCTTTCTCCTAACTCGGAACATAATCATAACTCTGACCATTTCCATGACTACTACCATTCTCCTGAACAACCCATAACTCTAACCATTCTTATGACTCCCACTATTTCCATGACTACACCCATTCTCATGACTCCAACCACTGTCCTAAATCCAACCATTCTCCTACTGCATTCATTCCCATAACTCCAACCATTCCCATGACTCCAGCCATCCCCTTGACTCTAACCATTCACCTAACTCCAACCATTCTCCAACTCCACCATTCGCCTAATTCCGATCGTAACTCCAATATTCCCATGACTCCCATTCTTCTAACACCAACTGTTCTCCTAACTCCAGCCCTTCTAACTTCAACCATTCTCCTTACTCCAACCATTCCCCTGACTCTACCCATTCTCCTGACTCCACCCATTTTCCTAACGTCATACCCTTATCTCCAAACATTCCATGTGTCCAAACCGTCTCCTAATTCCAACTGTTTTCCTAACTCCAACCATTCTCCTAACTCTGAACGTACCCATAACTTCAGCCATTCCCATGAATCCAACCTTCCCCATGACTCCAACCTTTCTCCTAACTCCAGCCAACCCACAACTCCATCCATTCCCATAACTCCAACCATTCTCCTAACTCCAACCAATCCCCTATCTCCAACCATTCCCATAACTCCTATCCTTACCCTAACTCCAACA
>NW_007016628.1:0-1667 GCF_000164805.1 Carlito syrichta
CAGCCTCCCAAAGGCGCGGGATTACAGGCTGAGCCACCGAGCCCGGCTGGTTTTATTCTTGATGGTGTTATAAGACTACATTTCCCAGCCTCCTTTGCAGCTAGGGCAGGGTAAGTCTCAGGTAGACCTTCTCTTTGGAGAGATGCCTTTTTGTTCTTCCATTCTCTCCTCGTGTCCACTGTCTAGATCCTATAGTTGATGGCTGGAGCTCTCTCAGCAATCTGGGACCCTGCAGCAACCTTGAGAAAGAAAGCCACACAACCCAGGACAGTGACACAGAAACAGGAACCTGAGTCCCTGATGACCCTGCAGTGGCCATGCCAGCCCCAGCCCATCATTCTCCAGACTTATGTGCAAGAGAGAAATAAACCCCTATCTTGCTTAAGCTTTTTTCTGGGTTTTCTGTAATAGGAAGATAAGCCCAACCCTAACTAATCGAATTTTCACAGAACAACTAATCTGAAAATCCAAAGCTATGACTAGGAGGTACTCAGGATGTGACCTGGGAAGATCTGCTGCCCTGACCTGGGCGAGACCACCGCGAGGCTGAGGCTGGGCACTTACTCGTCTCCAATGTAGAGCTTGGGCCAGACCTCATTGACGTGGGTGTACTGGGGACTGCCCTTCCAGAACAGCCGCTCTAGCTCGAAGGCCCCAGGAGTACAGTAGTCCTCCTCCTCCCTCTCCTCCTCCACCTTCGGTGACAGCCTCTTGGCAGGTGAGTAGGCATTCTTGAGGCTTGTCCTCGCTTCTCTGGATGTCATTTTGGAGCCAAGGGATCTTCTCTCCTTTCTGCAGCTGGTCATGAGAGAGGGTCAAGATGGGGGTTAGCAGGGGACACTGAGGTGAGGAATGGCCTTTGCAGAAAGAGGTGGGAATAAGCCAATCTTAAAATTTGGCAGGCATTTTCCTGGCCTGCTATGCTCCCACTTCCTCTTCGCAGGCCACATAGACAAACAAGGAAGGCCGTGATGCCTGTTGAACAACACCTCCCCAACATTCCAGTCTTTCCAGAGCAAGAATGCTAGGACGCAGGCCCAGACAGTCTTTGGGCCTAAGAAATTCTGCAGGCAGTCATCCCCTTCCTACCGTCCTTTAGACTTTACCTCTTTTTTGGTACCTACTTTTTCCTTTATCTGGCTGAAACCTGATAGTTTAGACCATTTTGGACCCAAATAGTAAGACCCAGAAGGTCCCTGACATTCCACACCTGTGGCCTTCTCAACATTTGTAGGGAGCAGTCTGCTAGCAGAAAGAGCACATTGCCAAGTTCAGAGCCTGCCTGGGTCTGGGTCTGGGTCCCATTCTGGGCAGCCACACACATCAGCAGAACTCCAGAAGCCTTGAGGTGGAAGGAAACGTGGCTGCGTGAAGGTTAGCCAACTTGTCAGGACAACTGAAATCAACGTTCTCTGCTTTCACACTAGGAGCCTGGCAGTAGCCATGTGAACATGCCAGGGGTCAGAAGAGATGGCCCAAGCTAGAAAACTGTGGCTACAGATTGAAACGTGCATTCAGAGAGCTTGCCAGGCTCTGCAAGTGGAATGCAGGAGAAGAGTTTTTGTTGTCTCCAAGGAAATGAATTCATGCTGGAATTGGCAGTGTTTATGTCCTGATCTGAGTCAATGATACACGTGTGGTCAGACAGCCCAGGAGGGGAACCTGGA
>NW_007016629.1:0-14665 GCF_000164805.1 Carlito syrichta
CAGGTCGAGGCTGCGGTGGCCGGGAGCGGCCACTGCACTCCAGTCTGGGTGACAGAGTGAGACTCCAACTCAAAAAAAAAAAAGAAAGAAACTGCTGTGGGGACTATACTGATTTGCCATAAGGCCTGACTCCATTGCTAACACATACTGTTTGTGTTAGCACTGTATTAATTAGTCCAGGCTTAATCTAAGCTAGCTCTTTACAAGGCTGTTGGAACTTAACTCCCTTGCTCCTTGGGCTTTTTCACTCCCTTGGACACCCACAACCATTTTTACGTGCACGTATCTGCTTGGGCCATGCTCACGTTCCTATAGCTGAAGGTAGCTGGAAGAAGGCACCCAACTCTGCAGACAGATCTGGTCAGATACTCAAGACCACTCATCTCCCTCACGCGGGTCCTTACGGCTTCCTGAGAATCACATTTCCCTAGTCCACTCTGTCTTCCACTCTCCCACCAACTATTTCTGACTTTATTTCCTTTTGCCATCTCCAACACTTCTTCCCCTCTAACTCAGGTGAGGACCTCCCTTCCTACTTCACTGCAAGAAGCGAAGTAATCTCTCCACCTCTCTTCTCTCCCATTTCTGTGGACAAATAAGTCATGCATCTGACAAAGGCCAGTGACCGTGTCGCTGCACCAGCTCCCACCTGCCTCGTCCGGACTCACGGGTGTGGCTCTGGCAACATCCCCACCTCCCCCTGTCATTGTAAAGCATTTCCTCTACACTGGACGTTCCCACCATTCGTTTTCTGTATAGTCAGATTCCTGGAGGAAAGGTGTGCTGCCTGTGATTTATCTCCTCCCATTCTCTTAAACCCACTCCAATTGCCCTTACCACTCCACAAAACAGTTTTCCTCAAAGTCACCAGTGGCCGCCATGTTGCTAAGTCTAAGGATCGTTTACTACCTCATTTCATTTTATTTTTCAGCAGCATTTGACAAAATTGTTCACAATCTTTTTTTTCTTTTTTTTTTGAGTTACGGTCTCACTATGTCGCCCAGGCTGGAGAGCTATTGCCAAAGCTAGAGTGAAGTGGCACAATCATGGCTCATCACAGTCTTGACCTCCTGAGCTCAAACAATCCTTCGCCTCAGCCTCCCGAGTAGCTGGGACTACAGGCATGTGCCACCATGCCCCGCTAATTTTTTTTTTTTTTTTTTTTTGTAGAAACAAGGTCTCACTATGTTGCCCAGGCTGGTCACCGTCTTATTTTTGGAACACATTTTATCTTGTCTTTCAGGCAACACAATTACCTGATTTTCCTCCTACCTTTCTAGATGCTCCTACTCAGTATCTAACTGGTCCCTTTTCATCAGCCCTGCTTTGCATTTTGACTTTTTGTTTTGTTTCGTTTTTGTTTAGTTTTTTTTTTTTTGAGACAAGGTCTCACAACATCGCATTGGCTGGACTCAAACTCTTTGGCTCAAGCGATCCTCCTGCCTCAGCCTCCCAAGTAGCTGGGATTATAGGTGCACATCACCATGCCTGACTTGAGTTTTAATCATGAAACTCTTTATTATTTTTTTCTATCTTCACTTTCTCCAAGGATAATTGCATCTAATCTCAATGGCTTTATGTTAATAATTTTCAAATATATATCTCCAACTTAAATCACTCTTCTGAACTCCAAGCATATATATCCAACTGCTTACTTGAAATCTACATTATATAGCTAATAGACATTTCAAATCAACATGTCCAACACTGAGGTCCTGAGAGTCTTTGTCAAAACCTTCCCTTACAGTTCTCTTCATATCTCAAGAATGGGCAACTCAAATTATTCCATGGATTAGACCAGAACTCTTGGTGTCATTATTAGTTCCTCTCTTTCTATTTGAAAGCCCATCACCTACAAAATACAACCAAAAAGTGACCATTTCTCACGATGCCACCTGCTACCTCTCTTGACCCAAATCGTCTGTATTGTTGGCATATCTCTTAACTGTTCTCTTGGCTTCTGCTCGTCTCTGTTCTTGATGCAGCAGCCAGAATGAACGTGTTAAAATATAAGTTAAAGCATGTCACTTCTCTGCTCACATCCATTCCATGGTTTCCACTTTCACTCGAAGTATGAGACAAAGTGAGCCCTTTGAGGAGCGTTTGAGGCAGTCCTAGACGTTCGGCCACCATGACCTTGCAAACCTTCCTCTTCTGTGGACACGCCAAGCATGCTCCTGTCTCAGGCCTGTTGCACTTACTGACTGTGCCTGAAATACTCTTTCTCAAAGAGCCAAGTGGCCAGCTCCTTTACTTTCTTATTTCTTTACAAACTAAAGTCACCTTCTTGGCAAAGCCTTCACTTATAACCCTAGCTAAGATCTCGAACTCCCTCCCCCACAGGACAGTTCCTATCCTCCTTCCCTGATTTTTTTCTTGTTGGCACTTACTATTTAACTTCGTGCTTTCCTCATTTTATCTACCCTTTGTATCAGTTATCTCCTCCCCTAAATTATACATACCATGAGGGCAGAGATTCTCGTTTCTTCTCTTCACTGATGCATTCCCAGCTCCGAGAAATGTCTGGAAAATAGTAGGGACTCAATAAATACTTGTGACTGAATAAATGAATGAATAGATTGCTCTCCTGTTTAGAGCTGGAAAACCTGAAGCTCCCAGGACATATATGAGTTGCCTCAGTGATCCCAAAGACTGTAAACTGCTTACATCAGAACTAACTGATAAAAAAAGAAAACTCTACTATAGCTAAAGAACACATTTGGCCATCATTGCACAAATTGAGAATTTTCTTTTTTAGGCTGCAAGGAACAGAAAACTAAATTCCAAATCTTTTGAATAATAAGAAAAAAGTACTTACAGAACAAGAGCTAGATGAGGCAGCTCTGCTGTTTATCTCATACTCGACAACATTAAAAAATGTTCTAGGTTCTTTCCATTTTTCAGCTCTGCCCTTGCAAGAGTGTACACTTTCTCCTCCAGGTTAAGTGACCTCATGGTTCCAAAGTGCATGACGTAGTTCCTAGTGACACATCAGGCAGGTCAGCATCCACTGGAAGGTGACCTCCTGCTCTCTGTCTTACATGTCTTCTCCCAGCACCCCAACCCAGCTGCCTGGTTGGCCCAGAAGGGGATCACAAGTCGTATCTTTTTTGGATTAGGCCAATAAGGACCTGACCCTGAGTTAAACGGGACCTACTTTCCCTTAGACCATGGGTGTTCAGGAAAGGGTGAATACCTAGAGAGAGACTGTATTATATTTCTTTGTTTTTTTTCCCCCAAGAAAGAGTCTGGGAACTGACATTGTCTGGTATAAGTACATAGAGAAAGTTAGAAAAATCATTGTTTTTCTAACAACGCTCCCTTTAACGTTGTTATTCTATGCACGTAATGAGAGTTGTGAAAAGAATGCAGTGTGAGAAAATGAATTGCTATTGTCTTTAAACTCTAAGTCTCTCTTTTTTTTTTTTTTTTTTGAGTTGGAGTCTCACTTCGTCGCCCAGACTGGAGTGCATTGGCCGCTCCCGGCCACCGCAGCCTCTACCTGCTGGGCTCCGGCGATCCTTCCGCCTCAGCCTTCCAAGTAGCTGGAATTACAGGCGTGCGCTACCACGCCCGGCTAATTTTTGATTTATTGTAGAGATGAGGTCTCATCCACTGATACCTTCTCTCTATATGTTCCTGTTGTGCCGAGCCATTGTTGGATAATTTTTCATCACATAACTCTTTAATACTAGGAAGCTTTAAACATCTCACTCAGTTTAAATTTCCTGTAGGAATTCTGGAAGAGTCTATTAAGCCAGAATTTCTTCCTTCCCTCTCTAGATCTTCACCCTTCACCAACTTCGGGGGGGGGCGGTGTTTGTTTTTGCTTTGTTTGGTTTTTGTGTTGGAGTCTCATCTTTTTTTTTTTTTTTTTTAATTTTTTTGAGTTGGAGTCTCACTCTGTCGCCCCGGCTGGAGTGCAATGTCATGCTCACAGCCACCGCAGCCTCTATCCGCTGGACTCTAGCGATCCTTCCGCCTCAGACTTCCAAGTAGCTGAAACTACAGGCGTGTGGTACCACGTCTGGCTAATTTTTGATTTTTTGTAGAGACAAGGTCTCTCCAAGTTGCCCAGGCTGATCTCAGACCCGCGGGCTCAGGCAGTCCACTCGTCTCGACCTCCCAAAGTGCTGGGATTACAGGCTGAGCCACCAAGCCTGGCCAGAGTCCCATCTTTTACCCAGGCTGGCGTGCAGTGGCACAATCATGTCTCACTGCAGCCTCGATCTTCTGGGCTCAGATGATTCTTCTGCCTCAGCCTTCCAAGTAGCTGAGACTATGGGCGCGTGCCACCACACCCGTCCAATTTTTTTTTATTTTTTATTTTTGTAGAGACAGGATCTCACTATGTTGCCGAAGCTGATCTCAAACTCCTGGGCCCAAGCAATCCCCCTGCCTCTGCCTTCCAAAGTGCTGGGATTACAGGCGTGAGCCACCCCACCCAGCCAAATGAAAAATTTTTTTAAAACAAAGTAAAGACCTCTTGGTGCCTGAAACCACATTGGTGATCAGTTTTCTTCAGTTCTGTTTTTCTTTTTTATTACTTCAAATAAAGTAGGAACATGGGGGTGTGGGGGTGGCTAGCAACCAAGTAAACATCAGTGATCACAATCCACCCACTTGACTCTGCCTGGCAAAGTGAACAAAAGAAGAAGCGGGTTAGTTTATCTGCAGAACCTGTTCCTCCATGGTCTGAAGAAACAATTCACTGTTGTGTGGGAAGGAGTTTTGAGCTAAGTGATTGACAGCGAGGTGGTGCTGTGTGTACAATGCTGCTTTTTGTCAGCATCATTGTTGCTTGTCACAGGTGACTCAGAGACGTTTTCCACCAAAGTCGAAGATGGAGCTGGTTAGTCACCACAGTCTCACAAAAGCCTTAATTTTCAGAATTTACCTTCCTCTCACATTGCCCTTTTAATCTTGTCATGAGCACATTTTCACCCCCAAATAAAACAAGCAGATGTTCTATTGTTCAAACTGAAGAACTTTCTCCAGGGCAGAGGACTAAGAGAACTAATTCTAAAAGTGACAAACAAGTTTACACTCCTGCATTCTCCTCTTTCAGTTCATAAACAAATGAGCTGGTCCACTCTACCAAAGGATGAGGGACTCAACTTATACACACAGGAACACATACATATGAAAAGATATGGAAACAGAGGCACTCTGGAATAGAGAAGAGGCGTTGAGCTAGTACTTCGAGATAATAAATGGAAAAAACGAAACAGGCGGGAAAAACAAGAACTAAAGGAAACATTAGTTGAAGGTCTATCATGTGACAGGCACTGTGATAAAATTGTTCCCAGAAGGAGCAAGCCCTTTTCTTAGAAGATTACACCTGTGGGCTTCTATCTAGTTTCTAACTTGGCTCCACCCCACCTCCCCCCACCACAGAGATCAGAGATTCATGCTTAAGCCAACAGAACTCCTTAAGACTTATCGCCATAAATATGCTCTACATTGGGAAGAAGTCACACCCATGGGAGATCTCTCACCATCCAAGTCATTGCTCATTTCTCAAGAGCCAATCTCAGGACTGAGATGCTGAGGTTGGAGAATATCCTGGTCTGGCTCAGTGTGGTTTCTCTGCTGATACTTGGTGGTAAGAAGTGAAAAGGAAGTGAGAGAAAGAGGAAGTGAGGGAGAGAGGGTTTTAAAGCTCTGGGTCTCAGCAGGGTGAAACCTTAAGTTTATTTCTCATTTATTTCTCTTTCAGCTTAACCCCATCATTGTGTTCTTCATTCACATCTTATTTTTAAAAATCAGTTAAAGCATATAGATACACCCTCCCAAGAACAAATATGAATTCTTCCAGCACACAGAAAGAAAATACTTTGCTGACTGCTTCATGGCCATCAACGTTCTCTTTTATTCTTAGTATATTTGGTTTCCGTTTCTTTAAACTTATCAGAAAAACTATGGCACACGATTCCTTTTAATGATTATTTCATAAAAGAGATTTTGGGGTGCTGAGTATCTTTTATTCATATCATTCTGTTCTGTTCTTCCAATTACATAAATATAGCAAAAACAAGATCCCTCTATACATTCTCTTATGTAACTTGTTTTAACTTACTAGCATATAACAAACAAATGTCATATCAAAAAATATGCTCCTATAACATGACTTTTAAAGTGGTTCTACATAGGTCTGTTTATTTAAATGACACACAATTTATTTGATCAGAACTTATTGCTGGATATGTATGTTTTTTCTTATTTTTACATGATCTACAATAAGAAGTGAACACTTGTAGCTAATTTTTTGCACAGACATTTGATTATTTCCTTAAGGAAATTGCCAGAGGAGAAAACACTGAGTCATCCATTTACTTTCAATCTCACAGAACAGTTATGATTTACAGAGCAGAAATTGCCAGAGATATCAAATTACATAACCAAGCACACTTACTGGCAAAATGTTATCTCAAATCCAGGTTTCCTCACTTCATGTCCAGTGTACTTTCTGATGTCCAGTCATCTGCAACATTTTTAAGCTACCATGATTGGCTCTAGTAATGCACCACACAGGAGGGAATATCCAGAATATTACTGCTATTCAGAGTGTAGGAGCGAAGAGTTTTTCCCTTGGCCCTCCGAAGGTTGTTGAAAAATCGACTTGCAAGAGGCAAATTCATTGGAGAAAATGCATACAAGTTTATCTAACAGGCAAATGAATGAAGAATGAAGACCCAAAGATACAGGAGAAACTGTCCGTTTCAATGCTTAGGTTCAACAAAGTATGGGCAACCATGCAGAAATATGGTTGAACAAAAGTCTGGGAATGGTGGCTCACACTTATAATCCCAGCTCTTTGGGAGGCTGAAATGGGAGGATTGCTTGAGCACAGGACTTTGAGACCAGCCTAGGCAACATAGCAAGCCCTTGTCTCTACAAAAAAAAAAAAAAAAAATTAGCCAGGCATGTGGTGCACATCTGTGCTACTTGGGAGACTGAGAGAGAAGGATTGCCTGAGCCCAGGAAGTCAAGGCTGTGGTAAGCCGTAATCAAACCACTGCACTCTTGTCTGGGCAATAGAGTAAGACCTTGACTGGTGAAAGAAAGAAAGAAAGAGAGAAAAAGAGAAAGAGAGAAAGAGAGAGAAGGAAGGAAGGAAGGAAGGAAAGAAGGAAGGAAGGAAGGAAGGAAGGAAGGAAGGAAGGAAGGAAGGAAGGAAGGAAGGGAGGGAGGGAGGGAGGGAAAAGAAAGAAATTCCAAGGAACTGAATAGCCGTTGCCAATTTTAAAACAGAAATGGAAACAGAATGAATCTATGAAACTTAGAGAAATGTTTCTCAAATAATTTAGCTCCAGGACACTTTATACTCTTAAAAATAATTGATAACCTCATAAATCTTTTATTTGTATAAGTTATATTTATTGATATTTGCCATTTAAAAAATTAAAAATGAAAAAGTTTGTAAACAGGAAAATATTGTCTATTAGTTCTCAGAGCAATGATGTCACCACATGTTAAGAAGCCTCTGGAAAACTTCACTGCGTACTCATGAGAGACTAAGAATGAAACAAGCAGTTATGACCATAGTATTATAAAGAAAATAGTTTTGATTTCATGCAATCCTTGAAAATATTTCAGGGACACCCCCCCCCGCCCCCCGCGCCCAGATGTTCTGTGTCACACTTTAAGAACTTCTGGCCTAGATGAAATAAGAAAGACATGTGAGATAACTAATCACAAATGCAATAATGTTTCCAAAGATCATTTGGTATTAACCCCTACCCTGATACGTCTATAATGATAGACTATAAACAGTGATTAGGATATTACATTTATAACTTAATGTCAGATGAGAGTAAAGTACAGGCAAACATTGATGACTAGAATATGATGAGAAATACATTTAGACAGCAACAGGAGAAGGATTGCCTGAGCCCAAGAAGTCAAGGCTGTGGTAAGCCGTAATCATGCCACATATAGTAATTGACTGTAGGAAGATGACATTTGTAGGGTGGGGAGAGTGGAGAAGACAAGCACCCAAAATTACTCTAAATTAGCCAAGATGGAATAACAGGGGCTGGATTTATTCTCTTGCCTGAAATAATTTAAAAATCAGACAAAAAACATAAAACAATGGTTTCAGACATTGGCTGTCAAGCACCACAGGGTGGTGATTTTAGAGACAGGAAGAAACAAGGTGAGCCCAGTGACTGCTCCAGCACAGAGCCTGGAGAGAGTCTGCAGCCCCCAGCACAAGGTCCAAGCGGTTGGAGTTCACAGGACTATGTGCCAGAGAGCAGAGGACAACACAGAGAATTCTGTGGGAATTTGCAGAGGATTCTCCTTTAACCTTCATCTGAGTACTGATTAGTAAGGCTGCCGGAAAAACCACATGAAAGGATTAAACAGAAAACCCTTGGGGCTCAAATAAGCCCAGGAATAGTTTCTTCTTTTACCAACCAGAGTAGAAAATCTGGCAATTCACTGGGCATGGGATAGAACATTCAAAAATGTGTATTGTCCCTAAAGTAGGAGAAAACTAGCCCATCACTACAAAAAATAAAAAAATTAGCCCTTTTATGGGCCTTTGGGGATTTGTTCAGGAATTGGTTGCCAGTTCCTATTTCCATAAGGGTGTCTCCTGCATTTTCTGAGATTCTTATAGTTTGAGGTTTTACGTTTAGGTCTTTGATCCATTTAGAGTTGATTTTTGTGGATGGGGATAGGTAGGAGTCCTGTTTTAGTTTTCTGCATGTGGTCAGTCGGTACTCCCAGCACCATTTACTGAATAGGTTCTCCTCTCCCCAGTGGTCGGTGGTGGAGGCTTTGTCGAAGACAAGTGGCTGAGAAATTGAGGTTTTGCTTCTGGAACCTCTGTCCTATTCCGCTGGTCTATATGCCTGTTCTTGTACCAATCCAAGGCTTTTTTGATTGTTGTAGCCTTATAATAAAGTTCCAAGTCTGGAAGTCAGATACCTCCCACTTTGTTTCTTTTGCTGAGGATTGTTTTGGCTATTCATGGTCATTTATGTTTCCATATGAATTTCTGTATTGGCATTTCCAGGTCTGAGAAGAATGATGCTGGTGAAACAAAGAACTAAGTACCACATTTTCGGACCTTGAGCAATTATCATAATACTATAAGAAAGGGATTGGCAGTAGTGGAAAACTGCCAGGGGAGGCGGGTGGGACAGGATTTACTGTAGTGGGAAACTGCTGGGGGAGGGAGATCACACCTCATCAACAAGGGTGCCTGCATATTGACCATTTGTAAACCTGACTCTGAATTGTACTCCACATTTAAAATAATAATAATAAGTTAGCCCTGCATAGTGGTGCTTGCCTGTTAGTCCCAGCTACTTGGGAGGCTGAGGTGGATCACCTGAGCCCAGGAAGTCAAGGCTGCAATGACCCATGTTCATGCCACTGCACTGCAGCCTGGGTGACAGAGTGAGACCCCTGACTCAAAAAAAAAAAGGAGATCGAGCTGTTTGCAAGTGATTTAAAAATTAAAAATTACTTACAGCATAGTACTCAGCAATAAATAAGGACTAATTTACTATGTCTGGCACTCAATAAAAAATCATCAGTTATGCAAAGAGGCAAGAAAATGAACCGTGATTAGGAGAAAAATAATAAAAGAAATAGATCCAGAGAGGACACAGATGACAGAATTAGTAGACAATTCTACTAATTGTCTATTACTAATAATAACAGTTTTAATGTTAATTAAAACTGTTATTATACTTATATTTCATATGTGCAAAAAAGGTAGAGGAAAAATTTTAACATATTAAGTAGAAATATTCAAGAATATTGGCTGGGCATAGTGGCTCATGCCTGTAATCCCAGCTTTGTGGGATAGAAAGAAAACCCCGGAAAAACTCTCCTGGACATCAACCTAGGCAAAGAATGTATGGCTAAAACCCCAAAAGCAAATGCAACTATAACAAAAATAAATAAATGGGAATTAATTAAACTGGAAATCAACAAAGCAAATCGGCAACCTACAGATTGGGAGATGATAGTCACAACCTGACAAAGGACTAATATCCAAAACCTAGAAAGGACTCAAACAAATCAGCAACAAAAAAGCAAATAACCCCATTAAAAAATGGGCAAGCAACATAGACACCTCTCAAAATAAGATATACAAATAACCAACAAACATATGAAATAACGCACAATGTCACTCATCATCAGGGAAATGCAAATTAAAACCACAATGAGATACCACCTTATACCAGTCAGAATGGCCATTATTAAAAAATCAAAAAACAATAGATACTGACACAGATGCGGTGAAAAGAAAATGCTTATACACCAATGGTGGGAGTGTAAATAAGTACAAACTCTTTGAAAATTATTACAGAGATTTTTCAAAAGACTAAAAGTAGATCTACCATTTGATCCAGCAATCCCATTACTAGGTATCTACCCAAAGGAACAGAGGTTGTTATATTTAAAAGACAGCTACACTTACATGTTCATCACAGCACAGTTCACAATTGCAGAGATGTGGATCAACCTAAATGTTCACCAACTGATCAGTAGACAATGAAAATGTGGTGTATATACACTATGTAATACCATTCAGCCATCAAAAAGAAGGAAACAATGTCTTTTGAGCAACTTGGATGGAATTGAAGAACATCATCCTAAGTGAACTAACATAGGAATAGAAAATCAAACACCACATGTTCTCACTTGTAATTTAAAGGTAAACTAAGGATCTGCAAAGGCAGAACAATATAATGAACACTAGAGACTCAGAAAGAATAGGGGGTAGGGGCAGAGCGACGAAAAATGGCCTATTATATACAATGTTCACAGATGGTAGTGGTGGGTACACTAAAAGCCAGACTTCTTTGCCACTCTATAATGCAATTATGTAACCAAAAATTATTTGTACCCCTAAAGCTACTGAATTTTTGTTTAAAGTTAAGCTTAGTCATATCAATGAGCACATTAAATATAGATGGCCTAACCACCTCAATTAACAGATTGAAGCCCTAGAATTAGCTGCCTGTGTCACTTTATCTATTTATTTATTTATCCTATTCCTTCTATAAGTCACTTTGAATATAAAGACATTAGTGGATTAAAAGTAAAATAATGAAAAAGATGTAGGATATGGACAATAATTTTTGAAATCTAGATTTTCTAATATAGTAGATGATGTCGATTTCAGAGTACAGAATATTAGCATAAATAAAAAGGTTGTTTCATAATGATAAAGGGATCAATTCATCAAAAGAACGCACCAATTCTTATAGCTTATGCACCTAATATCAGAGCTTCAACTTTTATGAAGCAAAACTGGAAGAACTGCAAAAAAAAAAAAAACAGATAAAATTTACTTAAGTTTTGGTTTGGCAAATAGTCCGATTCCACTAACATAATAAAGAAAATATTATAATAGACATGTTTATGGATATTTTATAATTCATTCAGCTAACCCAAAGATTGTTAAGTGCATCTTAGAGGTAAAGAAAGAGATCCAGTGGGGATACAAAATAAAAATTATGAACTATTTACGTTGTTCATTTGTTTCTTTGTCTAAATATTAATTCAAAAGATATTTACCATACTCCATTTTCCTCTTGGATAAAGCATTATTGTAAAAAATATAATAACAATCTGATTTTACTTCCTTTATAGGTGACTTGGTCTTTTGGCTGGTTTCCCAAATAATTTTTGCCTTTTTCATAAAATACAGTAATTTTATTATAATATGTCTTAGCAATGGCCATTCTAGTCTGCTTTTTCTGAATGTATAATATGCTTTTTCACTGTTAAATTCTCTCTTTTTAAAAAAATATTTCAAAGAAGAGATTTTTAAACTATGAATTTTAATTATTTCTTTGTTTTGGTTTCCTTCTACAAATATTTTCTATATATGTCACTTTCAAATATTTTTTAAAATCTCATTCTTGGCCAGGTATGTGGCAAGTCAGAAGATTGCTTGAGCCCAGGAGTTTGAGACCAGTCTGGGAAACATAGCAAGACTTCATTTCTACAAAACATTAGCCAGGCATGGTGGCACTTGCCTGTAGTGCCAGCTACTTGGGAGGCTGAGGCAAGAGGCTCACCTGAGCCTAGGAGGTCAGGGCTGCGATGAGCTATGATCATGCCACTTCATACCAGCCTGGGCAACAGATTGAGACCCTGACAAAGAAAGAAGGAAGGAAGGAAGGGAGGGAGGGAGGGAGGAAGGGAGGAAGGAAGAGGGAGGAAGAAAGCATTCTTTAAAATTTTTTTATTTAATTTTTTAAAATTTATCTTTTTGTTTCTTTTAAGGTATTATCTACTATGTATATTCTTTCTGTGGGTTCCTTCTAGTATAGTCTTTCTTTCCACAAGTTTTTGACCAAAAATGACATGACTCCCATGTAATGCAGTGCTAGTTTCCAAATTTATTTGTTCTTTTATTTCTAATTTTTTCCCTTAGTTTTGTCACATATCTAAGTATTTCTAATTCTTATTTATGTTTTTCATAATTCTATTATTTTCTCTATTTATTTTAGCTCATCTTAAAATATTAGATGTTATTTTCTTGTTGTTGTTATGTCTTTATGACAACATAGTTGTATTTATTTTATTTTTCCTTCCTATTACAACTCTGTATGAGATTCAATTACAGTCATTTCTGTTGTTTATGTTTACGTAAAGTTAATTTTGCTCTCACTGTAAAGAAAGAGTTGGCCGGGACAGCTATCGATATTCACAACGTCAGAACTTCCTCCATTCAAGGGTTTGTGAAGCATTTGGCAATAAGGTGTTATACTCTCAGAGATTTCTTGGCTCTTTTTCTCTCATAAGCTGTTATCTGAAGCTGTGCTTCTTCTGTGTCCCTATTAGTCCAGTCCTGTTCAACCAATGTGGGCTTCTGTGCAGGAAGGAGCCCTTTGGCTGCTTTATTTTAAGAATTCACTATTGGCCTAAGAACTGGACTGTGCCAGAGGCTCCTTCAGTTTCCGCTACTTTGCTCCCACGTGGCCCACTGTGCTTCCAGTGGCTTGGAGAATTGGAGATTTGGGTTCTCTTGTTCTCAGTTTCCTCAGGTGCCCACTTGTTTTCTTCTACTTCCTCCCACACAGATATTTAAACCACAGGAGTTTAGAACTGGAAAAGTTTGACCACACCGGATCTTAATTTTTGGTTTGTGGGGATAAAAGTCTACCTAATTTTGTTATAGATTCTTTTTCTGTGTTTTGAGAACCTGTGTTTAGAAAACGTAGGTTATGCTAGCCTAGTTGCAATATCTGTTTTGTGTATCAATTTATGTATTTTTACTTACTTATTTTGGTGGGAATATTGCTGGAGATTAAAACTCTATGTGACTTATTATGACACAAAATATCATAAGAAAAGAAAAAATAGATAAATTGGACAGTATAAAAATTATAAAAACTTTTGTATGTCAAAGGACACTGTGAAGAAAGTGAAAAAAGAAACCACAAAATGGAAGAAAATATTTGCAAATCGTATATCTCATAAGGGTCTAGGAGGCAGAGTACATTGAGGAAACTCTTGGAACTTAATTACAAACAACTCAATTGTAAACTGAAGAAAAGAAGATATGCAACAGTCAATAAGCACATAAAAGTAAGTTCAACATCATTCGCCATTAGGAAAATGCACATCAAAACCATGAGATACCACTACACTCCTACTATGATGGCTAGGACAAAAACTGAAAATATTTGCAAGGATGTGGAGGAATTAAAATCCACATAAATCACTGATAAGAATGGAAAATGTCCCACCTGCTAAGAAACACAGTGTGGCAGCTCCCCCAAATGTAACATAGCATTTCATAAACTTTATAAGGCCCAGCAATTCTATCCCTAGGTATATATCCCAAAACATTTAAAATATATATACGCACAGAAACTTGTACATGATTTTTCACAGGAACAATATTTATAATAGCTAGAGTGGGAAGAATCAAGATGTTCATCAACTGATGAATGGATAAGCTAAATGTGATATATCCAAACAATGGACTCTTACTCAGTCATAAGAGGAATGAAGTAGTGAATGAACCACTGAAGTATAGACGAACCACGAAACATTGTGCTAAGTGAAAGAAGCCAGACAGAAAAGGACATACCTTGTATAAGTTAATTTATATGAAATATCCAGAACAGGCAAGTTCATTGAGACAGAAATTAAATTCATTATTTCCAGTGGATGGTGGGAGAGGGGAATTGGAAGACATAGAGTTTTATATACTCTAGGATAGCTATTTTTAACTTCAAGTATAAATCATTATTCCTCAAGACATTTTTTCTAACTGCTAATTTAAGGCACAGATCTAAAAACTCTAAAAGTTTTAACTGATGTTTTCAAATGGAAGTTTACCTAAGACCTTTCTGTAAGTGAGCACAAGAATTTGGGTCAAACATGAGCTCTAGAACGAGGGTGAGGAAATAGCAAAAAATATATATGTACCCCCCCCAAAAAGCAAGTTACAGAATACTTCATAAAGCATATCAGTTTTTAAGATGGAAAAAAATTACCAGACAATATTATACATTGTGAAGTAATACATCTGTATGCTTGTGAAAGTATAAAAATTGAATTAGTAGGAAACACACCAGACTCATGGAAGTAGGGAATAGGACTTTAAAAGGTGGTCAAAGCCGGGCTCGGTGGCTCAGCCTGTAATCCCGCGCCTTGGGAGGCCGAGGTGAGTGGA
>NW_007016629.1:14808-19438 GCF_000164805.1 Carlito syrichta
CTCTACAACAAAAATCAAAAAATTAGCCGGGCATGGTAGCGCGCGCCTGTAATTCCGATTACTTGGAAGATTGAGGCGGAAGGATCGCCGGAGCCCAGCGGGTCGAGGCTGCAGTGGCTGGTAGCAGCCACTGCACTCCAGCCTGGGCTACAGAGTGAGACCCCAACTCAAAAAAAAAAAAAAATGGTGGTCAAATAGGGCTTTAACTTTTCTATAACAGAGTATTTATTTGTTTTAAGATGGACAAAAGAAATGCAGCAAAATACATGTCTCTGGGCATAATCCTCCTGGCAACCCTGTGAGGCTGTACTATCATTATCGCCACAGGAGAGATGCAGAAACTGAAAGCCACAGAGTTACCGAAAGCCTGTAACACACTCAGTGTTACCCAGAAAACGATGACAAGCTTGGAGGCTGGTTCCTAGACCTAGACTCACTCTAACTTTATTTTGAATTATTGAATTACTGGTTTTATTTTGAAGAGTTTTTCTGTAAAAGCGAGCAGATAAATGGTGCAGCCGCTGAAGAGATTTGGTGCCAAGAGTGGTGCGTGTCATGTTTGCTGCTTGTTGTAAGAGAGGAGAGCATGCTGTATGTTTTTAAGCTGATGGAAGTGACCCTTAAAGGTAGCAGAAAGTGATGACACGGGTCAAATTGGAGGAGGGGTGAGAGGGGGCAGGAGCAAAGTCCTTAAAAGGCGTTGAGAATTCAGTACCCAGAGGAAGAGCAGCCTTAGAAGGGAACACTGCAAAAAAAAAAAAAAAAAGAAGGGAACACTGGAAGATCTTCCCTGGAATTGGGAATTTGGAGGCGGGAAGTAATTTACTATAAACAGGAAAGTAAGAGTATTGAATGGATAGCGTGAAACAGGAAGTCAAGTCTTAGCACAAGGATGAGAGGGAACATCGGCCTTTTCAAAAGAAAGAGGTAAAACGTATTTTGGGGGGAGGCAAGAGGAGAAGAATGAGCAGGTTGGGGAAATATAGTTGGAAGTCCTGAGAGCCCTCTAGGGCCTGTGGCTACAAAATAAAAAGTAAGACGAGTCAGCACAGTGAGATGTTTTTCTCTTGTACGTTCACCTGCTTAGGTTCTGCTATGGAGCAAGTCAATGGTTGGATTTAGTCAGGCTAGGCAAGGCAATCATCCTAGGCTTCAACTGAGTAGATACATACGCTACATTTGAGATAATCATGGAAGTTTGACAGCAGGACTAAAAAGGAGATTCAGGCAAATTAAACAAAATGTGCAATGCTATGAAAGTGTGAAATATCATAGCGTGTTCAGAAAGCTACATGAAGCTTTGTGTTGCTGGAGCAAAAAGTGGACGAGCAGGGAGGTTGTCAGGAGACAACTATAGATACTGATGGTCAGTATTTCCTGCTGACAGGTAAATATGCTAAAAATATCAGACAGCAAAAGGCATGCCATGTCATATATAGGAAGACTATCAGAATTTACTTACAGTAACAGAGAACTATTGAAGGGTTTTCATCAGAAGAATGATTTGATTCATTTTGTTTTGTAGAGTGATTACCTGGAGTCTGTACTAGAATGGGTCAAGATTAGAGATGTGGATTCTATTGTGGTAACAACCCTCCGAGGATGCCTGCCTTATCCCAGAGTCTGGACATAGCTGATACATACACTTAAAGTAATTTTTGTATATGTGATTAAGTTATGGATCTTGTGATGGGTGGGTTATCTGGGTGTGTCCAGTATAATCACAAGGGTCTTTATAAGGGGAAAAAAGAAGTGGAAAAAATTAGAGAAAAAAGGTGGGGGGGGAAGTGCAGAGGAGAGAGATCTGAAAATGCTATACTGCTGGTTTTTAGAATGAAAGGAGCCAAAGAATGCAGGTAGCTTCTAGAAGTTGGAAAAGGCAGGAAAACAGCTTTTCCCTGAGAGCCTCCAGAAGGCTTCCAAAGCTGTCTTTTTAATCCCGTGAGACTTCTGACCCTCAAAACTGTAAGAAAATAAATAGGAATTATTTTAAACCACTAAGTTTGTGATCATTTGTAAATAGCAGCAGTAGGATTTCTACAAGGAATATACTGTAGTAATCTAGGTAATGTTTAAGACTCCAGAACAATGATGAAAACAGTGACTTCACTGGGTAATTGTTAGAGCTATGACCTAGAAGATTAGTATTATGGTGTCCAGATCAAAAGGAAATTTGCTCTGGAAGAAGTGATGTGGCAGATGACTAATTTCCACCATAAGTCATTTTCTGCGTCCAAACTACGATGACATTACTGGAAAGTTGTTGCCTGGCAGAAACTACATTTCTCAGTGCCCTTGAACTAGTAGTCAGGTGCCTAGTTCTTGCCAATGGAATGAGAACAGAAACCTGTGTCAGTTCTAAGGCCAAAGACCCTTAAAAAATGAGTATGTGTTCTACCCTCCCTCATTCCCCAGTCACTGGCTGAATACAGAAGGTTTCCAGGTTCTGGGTGGCAGGGGAGCAGGGTGTGTAGAACCACATATTAAAGGAGGTCTGCTGATTAGGAATACGCACACAGTTCTGATTGATAAGCAAGATATAAACTTCTGGGTTTTTTTTAAAGACACTGATTTTGGGGATTTATTTATTTCATCCTAAAAATTGTGTTCTGTGACTAGAATGCTATTATAACAGAATCCTAAAACACAAGGGGGACTCCCCCCAAAACAAAATTTATTTATAAGAAATCGTGTATTTATTCTTACATCTTTAAACTTCAGTCACCTTCAAAGTACTCTCTGATGCAATAAACCTATCGAGATGCTTTTTCCACTGCTCAAAACAATTTTGAACTTGTCGATTTTTTAGTGCTTCTGCCATTTTTTGTTTCACTCTTCCACATCGGCAAAATGTTTTGACAAAAACTGCTGAATACTCAGCGTGGAGTGGGCAGGTGTGCTCATAAATCACCTATCATGAAACATGTTGAAAGAATCTCCAAAAAAAAAATTCACTGAAGCCGAACACAGCCTCTCACAACAATGCTAGCCGGTACACTGATGACAATGGGTTCCTAGATCATTTACCTAGTGGGGGAAGCCTGTACTACAAGGGACCTGCTCTCCAGAAAATAATTCCAGTTTTTTGGGGGGGGTCTCCCCTCATCTGTGTGGTTGTCACACAGATGACAGAAATTGATGTAGGAGGTTAGAAAGATGGAGACTCATGCTATGTAGTGGCAACAGAATGCAAAAGAACTTGAATGACAACAAAGAAGCACCTGCCAAGCCTGTAGCCCTAAGTTAGAGTGTTGCTTGTGTTAGCATGCTACTGGCTGTATTTAGCAAGTTATTAGAAGAAAGATGAGTTCAAGCAGGAATTGATTAGTCACAAGCAAATATCAAAAGGGGCAGAGAGAACCCAGCTACTTGAGATTTCACACAATTAGAAAATCTGCTTGTTTCTAGAACTCAAATATTATTAGATAAGACTGAAAAGGTTTTGAGCAAAAAATTATTTACTCTTCTTAATTAAACAAAGTGACTCAGTCTGGGAACAAAAATCAGATTAAGGGTGTTTCCTTCCCATTTAAACCTATTGTTTCAAATAGCTTTAAGATAAGCACTATTAAGTTTAGAGAAAGGCATGGGCAAGAAAGTGAAAATAAAAAAGCAAGCCTAACAATATCTGGGACAAAATTTTGGTTATAGTTTTGGCATCTGGAACTGCAAACAGAACAGAAACTAAGTTTTAGAATAAGTTGTATTGTTAAAGAATTCACAATCCTGAGCAAAAAAGCTCTTGAATATTTAAGCATTATCCTCAAACCCCACAACTCACACAAACAGAAAACACAAAAGAACTAAAGGACATTCTCCAACTTCAGATATGGCCATTGGGGATATTGGACAAGGAATAGCAACCCGGTTATGGGGCTAGGGAACCCAGAGCATAATGGGCTACAGAATTCCTATCACAGAACTTGTTGATATCTAGTCAAGAATGATTTCAGCTTTGCCAGGAACAAGTGACTGCTGTGTGATTCCAGTCTCTCTCTCCATCGTTGAATTCCCCAAATGTCATCAGATAACCAGTTCATTTTAAAAAACCTCAATTTATTTAAGAACTTACTTCAGAAAGAGAAAATACCATCATTATGGAGGCTTAGTAGAAGGAAGAAGTGATATATTTATAGAGTTTTAGAGTCGGGGATCATTTGGTTCAAGGTAAGTCATTCAACATGGAGATATGCTTGAGACAGCAAAGTAGTATGTGATATAATGGTTTAGGACTGGTTGATGCGATGAAAAAAAGATCTGAAAGCTGTCTTTATAAGTGAGCTGATGTTGATAAATGAACTATTTACCCAGGTGAGCGAACAATTGTGTCCGAAAAAGAAAAAAAGTGGTCTGTAGAAATTGCCTGAGGCAAGCCATGAGGTTATTTCTTGTTTTTGAGACTTGTCTCTCTTGGTCAAAATTTTGCTGGAACAAGCAACAAAGTTGTAGTCCATATATTTATCTAAATCATATTGCCACATAAGACCTCAATTCTCCCTATTCCAGCTATCCTGTTCATGCTCCATGATCTGGGTGGAGAGAACTGCTCATTACCCAGACATGAAGGGGGGTTTTTTTTGTTGTTTTTTTTGAGTTGGAGTCTCACTCTGTCGCCCAGACTGGAGTGCAG
>NW_007016630.1:0-1527 GCF_000164805.1 Carlito syrichta
TATATATATATATATATATATATATATATGTGTATGTATATATGTGTATGTATATATGTGTATGTATATATATATATATATATACACATATATATGTTTGAGAGGAGGTAATTATTTTTGGAAGTTGGGTATTCCTGTTTTTATATGGTTATAGGCAGAGATTGAGCTCCTTAATATTTCAACTTTGATGTTGTTCAACTAGTTTCATTACCTTGAATATATAGAGAAAATGAAACTTAAGCAAAGGCTAATTTGGAAAGAAACAGGGGCAAGGAAAAATAAATGAATTTGACCAAAGTTTTATCTTGGTATTTTGGAAGACAAAGTTGAACAAGGGCATTTGAAAATAAGTTACGGAAGTCTTTGAAAATAACGTGAATAAAAAATCATACTAGGCAGAGTTTTTGGTAAACATTTCCCTTTTCTACCAAAAGAAATTTTAGAAGATATAGAAAATTATTAAGATGATAAGTAATATTCATAGTTTCATCAAATAGAAAAACTTTAAATATTTTAATGTATTTTTCTAGCCTATATATGGTTACTGTATATGTATGTAAAAACCTTATATGATTAACAATTAATTAAAATCACATAATACAAACCATTTTATAACCCATTTAATGTGATCTATGAACATTCTTCTATTAAATATTTTTCATAAAATTATTTTTGACAGCAGCAAATAGTTTATTAGTTGGGTGTGCCATGAGTTAATTAACTGCTTTCTTTTAGACATTATTATATCTATTCTCCAATTCTCCTAATTGATTTTATTATTTGCTACTTTTTTGCCATTATAAAATCATTCTCATCAGCATTCACCTACCAAATCTGTAACACCTACCAAATCTGTAACTTATAAAGGCTATTGGTAGATATTGCCAAATGGCCTTCAAAGTTTAAGACCCTTTGCACTACTTTTCGCAAATGATTGGATTTCCTATTTCCTACTCCACGGCCTATTCCCCAGTTAAATGACAATTAACTTTTAAAACATGAAAAATGTTCTCTCATGTCTTTAATTTGCATGTCTGGTTATTTGTGTTTCAACAATTTTCATGTGCTTATTGGTTATTTTTATCTTAAAAATAAATTCATGTGCTTATTAATTATCTTTCTATTCAAACTATCTTCATCATTTAAGACAGTTTGGACCCTACACAGAGAGATAACTAAATAAATATTTTTACAATTGGCTGAAAATCCATATGGAGTCCACCCAGGGACCTATAATGCATACAGTTTGTTACTCCGCTTTCTATTAATCTTCCCAAATTTAACAATTTCTCCTGTGAAATGTAGTATTCAGAGAAAGTGTGATTTTTTTTTTACCCTATTCCCCATACTCCTAAGAGACATTCCCTCAGTTGAAACTTCTCTCTCTTCATTTTTGCTGTTCTTCGTACATCATTAGTAGGTACTCTTGGTTATGGGAGGGCAATGTATAGACTGCTTATTTATTGAGCTCTAGTTGTGTGTCTAAATAAATGCAGCAGTCGTGCAAATACAAATGTAAGTCTTAAA
>NW_007016631.1:0-1730 GCF_000164805.1 Carlito syrichta
AATATTGATTAAAAAAAAAAGAAAGTGAATGCTTATGGAATAAGAAAAGAAATTAGCATGTTTTACAATGGTAAAGAACCGGCAAGTTAAAAAACACATGACCACGTGGGTACCTTGCTCAAGACCTCTCTCCAAGGGCTGTTTAAAGAGGCCCTGGGGCTCATGCTTGGTTAGCGGTGTGGTAAATTGCCTGATGAAATTGCAGAAGGAGACCAGATTCCTCTCTGGTTAGATTTTCTGTCTTATCCTCTCATTAGCTTCCACACAGCAGATTTGTAGACAGGGTTTATTTCTCATGAGCTTCCTCCCGGCCCTTAATTTATGTTTCCAGTCGAGCCAAATAATCTTTTCACACAAACATGGTGCCTTCTGGAAGAATCCTTGCAAATAATCTGCCCCGTGTCATAATTAGTCATGATCAGCTACTCTTTCCAGCAGTATTTTATGCAGATCCCTGGAACTGGGTACTCTTGGCCCTGTCAGTTGAAGGTGATAGAGTGAAGAGTCAGGGTTGGTGATCCCTTTGCAAAGAAAAGCGCCTCTGTGGTTGCACAGAAAATCTGAGAGTTTTGGTGAAGTTTGTCAGTTTCAGGATTCACTGGATCTCAAATGGGGTTAGCAGTGCTGAGGCCACTTACATGACCCTTTTTTCATTTGCACAGGCAAAGCTTCCCTTTTACTCAAGACAAAACTCATAAAACTGTGCCAGAGAAATATGATTTTTTTTTCACACTTCACAAAGCTGTCAAAAAGCTGAGGCTCGCCAGTTTTGCTTTTAACGTGCAAAACCTTTCACGCTGCTCCAGGCAAAACTCAGAATCTGGTGGCCAACCAGTTGAATTTCCTTCCAAAGGAAACAGTACAAGCATTGTTGGGGAAGGAGATGGCATTTACTTCAGATAGAGCTGACAGGGGTGGTGTTCATATTCAAAGGAACAGAAGCACTGGCGTATGCAGGGACAGCAGTTATTTCAGAAGTAGGTTTAACGGCACACAGGAATGTCGCGTGGGTGTTTACACGATAATTTCATGTCTTGAATACAGGCCATGTTTTTCATCTCCATTTTATAAAAGAGACATCTGAAGAGCAATCTGCTGTCAGACCTCAGGGACACAGATGGATCAGTTTTATCAAATTATCATTGAGCCTCTTACACATGACTCTCAGGCCTCTTAACAGTTTGTTTTGGGACTTAGCATGTTTCACGCTTTCTTTTTTTTTTTAAGTACTTTTCCACGACCACTCTAAAGATATTTGATGAGCAAAAATCCATTATGCAAGGGGGATCCAAAAAACTCAGAATTTATCAAAAATTGGGTATTTATTCTTTTTTAAAAAAATGTTTCCTGTTTTATCTGTTGCCTCTGGTCCCTATAAAACTACACCTTAAGATAAGGTGTTCTGGGATGATTGCCTCGGAAGGGAAATGATGTAGCTAGATCATTTGGTAGATCAGCTGGTAAGAGACTAAAGTCAGATTATATACTTCTAAGTATCTAAGTACGCGTTATGTATTCTTACATGTTTAAACTTTAGTCGCCTCCAAAGTCCTCTCAGTTTAATGCAATACATCTTCTGAGACGCTATTCCACTACTCAAAACGGTTTTTGAACTCATCGATTTGGATGCCTTTTAGTGCTTCAGTAATTTTTTTGTTTCATCTCTTCCACATTGGCAAAATGGTTCCATTGGAGGACTTTTTTCATTCTAGAACAACAACAAAAAGTTG
>NW_007016632.1:0-2433 GCF_000164805.1 Carlito syrichta
CAGTAATCTATCACAGAAACAAAGAACAGAGTACCACATGTAGTTTCTGTGCAGTTCTGTCAGTTGAGTTCAGTGTTAACAAAGATTTCTTGGGTCCTCAGTGGCCAACACTGTGGATGACTGCAGTGGCAGTGAGTTATGTTCTTCAGTGGTGATGGTTGCTAAGATCCTTCCAATCTCTTTTGCTCCCAGTGGGAAAATTGTGGCTAAGGGTATCCCTCTTGGCATTGGGTCTACGTTGCAGGTTCATACACAGTGGTGGTGGCACTGGTGTCTGATGAGTTGTGCTTGTGAAGAAGCCATAGAACTGAGGCTAGAAACATGGGCACACATGGAGGGGCTATGGCTCTGGGATCCACAGCAGTAATGGCACTGTTTCTTGGGGCACAGTGCCCCCCATTGCTACAGTGTTAACAGTATGTGAGGGGTGGGTGCTTGTGAAGCAGCCAGGGAGCTGAATATGGGAGCACAGGTATGCGCAGTTACGGTTGCTCTGGGGCTGGGGTGTGGCCTAGTTCTTTGGTGACTCAGCTGGTGCTGGGAGCATAGGCTTGCTTAGAGAGACCTTGGCTCAGCTCATTATAGTGATGGCTCCAGTGTCTGAAATGTGGGCAGGCACAATGGAGCCACAGAGCACTGGAGAGTGGGCTCTTATGGGTCACCATGGCTTGGGGCATCAGGGCATGCATAAGGTTAAGAGAGATGGTGGCTCCTCTCCTGAAGTGACTCAACAGCTGTTGGCATTTGGGGGGTCGAGTGGGGAGCAATTTTTAGTCATTTCTCCCTCTTTGGAATTCCTTGGTGGGAATGGCTTTTGGTTATCTTAGTGGTAAAAGTTACCAGTGTTCTCTGTGTTACAGGCTGCAGAAGGCCACAGTGGTTCCTGACACATGGTTGATACTGACAGCCTCCACTCGTCTTCTTTGTTCCTGGCTATCTCCTGCCATTTTAGGTATCCAATATCATCAGTGATCCTTTCGTGTGAATAGTCATCTTTTTATTCTCTACTGTGCTGCTAAAGATTCCTTAATGGGCCCATGACACTTCTTAGGAATATTTTGATTTGTGGACAGCTATGTTTATTTTGGGGGAGGCAGGAGATGAAGGCTGGTATCACCAACTCTGCCATCTTGGTGACATCACTCTCCTGACTTGACTCTGAAATAAAAACATATTAATTTCAAAACTAAATTCATCTAACTTGAGTAACTTCACTAACTCTTGTGTCCACTTAGTATTATTAACATTATAGCAAAAGGGCTTTTGCAAAAATTGAAAGCCAACTCTGAATTATCATTGCCAACAAAGTGTTTTAATGTTTTGTAGTTTTTACAGCCACTATTGATGACAATAAAAAACTGCCTGCAATTTATGTTACATGTGTGTAAAATCATTATCACTAATTTGTGTCGGTGACCTGCACTGACCAGGGAAGGGTTAGGACCGCACCGGTGAATCAGAACGGAGAGAAGAAAACTACTCGGAGGCAGCTCTTCTGGGAACAGTCTGGCCAAGACTGAAGCCGATTTTATTCAAACCTTTTCCAACTTATATACCATTATTCTATACCCTCCAGCAATGTGATAATCACTCACTGGGGGCGTACAAGTTTCGTGCTTTACAAACTATGCATCACAAGACCACCACGAGATCTGCAATTTCCAAGCAAACAATTCAAATTCCATGATGCCTGCCGTGCTTACATTAAGGTCACAGGTGCACAATTTCAATACAAATCGTTCAAAGTGTTTTCCATAATGTTCAATGAATCATTCATATTATACTCTTTGCTCTATACCCTGATTAATACAAAAATCTTTCCTGAGTTAACTCTAGGTTCAATCCAAGTTCACTGATTCCCAATATTTTTAACAATTAATATTATCAACTTAACACTATACTATAATCTATAAGTTTAGTTAAATGACTTAACTGTCAGTTATACTATTAACCTATTATGATTTAACGTAATGCCTTATAACTCAGTTAAAACTTATTCTTAAACTACAAAACTTTACTATAATTCATATGTTTCATATGTCTAAACTTTAATTTTCATATGATCTAGTTATTGGACTTTAATACTATGCTATATCCTGTTAAGCTAATACCTTATCGTTAATTCTTTTATAAATCATATAGTAACTATTACACTTGAATAATGTAGCAAAAGGAAACAAAACAGCAAGCGTAAATTTACGCAGCTATGAGTGTATATGTATATATTTTATCCCAACAAGTCTACTCTAAAAATCAAATAGTAGCTGTCACACTCTTGATCAAGGAAATGCAGGTTTGCCAAGATGGCGGCCATGGGCTGAAGCAGAGAGTTTCGGTAATTAACGAAACAAAAGAAACGTTCTACTGCTAGGGCAGCACAAACTATCATGGTATTTAGTTTCTATCTTAGCCTAGGGAAACAGCTTTCGGGAA
>NW_007016633.1:0-1355 GCF_000164805.1 Carlito syrichta
AAAAAAAAAAAAAATTACATATGCTATGCGTTTGAAGGTTTTCTCAGTCAATTAACAGCAATAACTGCACATTTGCCTCTTTAGATCTATTATCTTCACATTTATCATAATAATTCATATAAACAAGTTGCTTTCCTCTTTCTGATAATTTCCCATCATATGTAGGCCAAATTCCAAACATTTTAGTAAAGTATGTATGACTGGGTTCTTATGTTGGCTGTCCAGAAAAGCCAAGACTAAGATAACAGCAGTTACACTAGAGAAATATTTTAATATTAATAATTATAAAACAGTTGAGAGAGCAGAGTGAGTGATGTTTTCCAAATATGCCTCCCTGATAATTTAGAGGTTAAGGTTTGTAAGGGTAATTTGGGAGTCAGGGGGTCAGGAAATTGAGACTGCCTATTAGTTGAGAATGAAATCATAGAGGTGTTGAGATCGTGCACCAAGTCACTTTCTAGGTGGAGTTCATGAGGCACTGGTCTGGTTGATGTCAGATGTTCTACCAGAACGTATAGGATGAAAAACACTTCAAGCACCAGTCTTAGGTTTATATTGTCTATAGGAGCAACTGGGGAAGTTATAAATCTTGTGAACATACATGCAGAAGGAAGAATCTCTACTGTTCAAAATTACTTGTGTCCTTCAGCACATTAAACTCCTGGATGCCTTTAAAGGAGCCCAACATGACCTATAGTCCACTGTCCTTCAAGAAAAAAACAACTTTGCTAATCTTGCAGCCAGCCTCAGGGGCTAGAATATACACGGAGGGAGAAAAGGTCAAAGAGAACCTTATGATTTAACGATGCTTATATCCTAATAGATTTCTGTCCCTATCACAATTCTAACCTTGTGATCATTTATCAATTTTATATAGGTGGTTTCAATGCTGGTGCTTCACTATGTAGTCCTTGGAAAACACTAGAGTTTTATTATTCACTATTTATTACTTACATTTATCAAATGCATTTAGAGGGCAAATATTTATTGTGAACCTGCTATGATTCAAACTCTAAGACTGTAGATAGAGCAGTGAACAAAACAGACAAAAAAAATGTTCTATGATCATGTAACTTTTATTCTAGCTAGAGGAGTGAGGGGTCAAAAAGAGAAACATATAATGTAGAAATATATAATATGGTATAGTCAGGAAAGAGAAAGCAATTTGGGAAAAAAGTAAAACAAGGGGGAGAAATAGGGAGTATCATGAAGGGAAGTACAACTTTATTGTGGTCAGGAAAGGTCCATCTAAAATACTAGAGCGATGACAGCTAAGGTGAGAAAGGCTCAGTTGTTCAGGTAACTAACTCAATGTAATCCTTTAGGACTCAGTTCTTTTATCATCTGCCAATGTA
>NW_007016634.1:0-1329 GCF_000164805.1 Carlito syrichta
TCACTCTGTCACCCAGAATGGAGGGCAGTGGCACTCTCATGGCCACCGCAGCCTGACCTGCTGGGCTCTGGCGATCCTTCCGCCTCAGCTTTCCAAGTAGCTGGGACTACAGGAGCGCACTACCAGGCTCAGCTAATTTTTTGATTTATTGTAGAGACGAGGGCTTGCCAAGTAGCCCAGGTGGGTCTCGAACCCACAGGCTCAGGCAGTCCACTCACCTCAGCCCGCCAAAGTGCTGGAATGACCAGGCTGAGCCACCGAGTCCAGCTAGGACAAACAATCTTAAGACGAGTGACCACAGAGCCAGGCATTTTACTCCTGGACAGTAATCATATATCACAAATGCAGCTTGACATGAGAACTGGGTAATAACTAAGGAGTAACTCTGGGAAAGAGAACTTGACCGGGGCAGATTCAGGATGAGGGTAAGTCAATTTTCAGGAAGACTCACCAGTGGTGAAAACTTACTTGAGAGAATCTGCTGGACAATGGACCAAAAAAAATGAATGGATTGATGGGTTTAGGAAGCAAAAGTCAAGATGGAAGGAAAACAGTACCACTTCATGGAGGAAATAGATGATTCCTGAGAAAGCAGAGAAAGAGGGTATGGCAGAATCAAAGTCCTCGAGTTGGTGAGTGTTATAAAGCCCAAGGTGAAGGATGATGCCTTGTGCAGATGTAAAAACATTTCATCTTTTCTAAAAGGAAGGGTAATCCAAATGCAAAATAGTTATACTCTGAACTTAGAGTGCAGCCCTGGAGATTTGACAAGAAGGTGAAGTCAAGTTAGTGACTGGATACAGGAGTTAGGAGAGTCACAGGTATTGGTTACTGAATGGAGGTAGAAGATAAATGCATCATAGAGAAAAAATTTATATGTTCTCTAAATATTTGAGCAGATGAGAGTGTTATTGGTTGAGATGGGGTGTTAAAAAATGCAAAAAATCTTAAATAAGATACCAAGGGCAGAGAATTCTTAAAAGTGACATGGCTGTTTGGCACTGAAATAACGGAACCTTAGAACCTTGAAAAATGCACTCAGTTGCTGTGAAACAGAAGTGGTTGAAACTATAGAATGGATCCCAACTTAAATGGGATCATTAGCAATACTGCTAGTAAAGATTCAAAAGAATAGCAAAATAATGAGAAAACAATTTTACTCACAGCATCAAGATACTTTGATTTTAGATGTGATTCCTCTGAAATTGGATGTCTTAAAAAATTCATTTGTAAAGAGAGATGATATTTGAATTTGAATTTTACTTTAAAATGGAAGAAGGAATTATATTCAAATTTGGGGCACCTCTAGGTTGATGTTTTATTGTTGAA
>NW_007016635.1:0-1241 GCF_000164805.1 Carlito syrichta
ATTCATTTATTTATTACTGGTAATACTTAAGAGCACAAAGTATACATTTTTTTAGTTGGGAGTCTCACTCTGTCACCTAGGCTGGAGTACAATGGCATGTTCACAGCCACCGCAGCCTCAGCCTGCTGGGTTCAAGTGATCCTTCCACCTCAGCCTTCCAAGTAACTGAAACTACAGGTGTGTGCCACCACGCCTGGCTAATTTTGTGATTTATTGTAGAGACGAGGTCTTGCCAAGTTGCCCAGGTTGTTCTCAAACCCACAGGCTCAGGCAATCCTCTCGCCTCAGCCTCCCAAAGTGCTGGGATGATAGGCATGAGCACCGTGCCCGGCTAGAGTATACATTTTAAATCATCTTCCCGGGAGACTCATGCAACTGAAATTTGAGGACCCTCATACCATCTCTGAACTTGATGACCAGTTCTCTGCTGTATCTCTGGATGTCTTACATTTCTTTAAGTTGATGGGAGGCAGGATTTACCTATTTGACCTTGGAGTCAGAATGTATGAGTTATGCTACCAACCTGCTATAGTTTGAATGTGTCCCCCAAAGTTCGTGCCTTGGGGACTTAATTCCCAATGACAGTGCCACAGTGTTGGGAGGTGGGGTCTAATAAGAGATGATGAGGTCGAGTGATGCTGCCATGAGTGGACTGATGTTGTTATCATAGGGATGGCTTAATTATCAAGGGACTAGGCTTGTTATCACAGTGAGCTCAGCCCCCCCTTGCTCTCTCCCCCTTTGCAGCCCTTTTGCCTTCCACCATGGGATGACATGGTAAGAAGGACCTTATCAGATGCAAGCCCCTTGACCTTGGAATTCCCAGTCTCCAAACTTGTAAGAAATACATTTCCTTTTTAAAAGATAAATTGCTCAGCTGTGGTATTCTGTGATAGCAATACAAAACTGATAGAAATAGGTCTGTTGCCATAATAAACACTTGAAAATGTGGAAGCAGCTTTGGAACTGGGTAATAGATAGGGCTGAAGTAATCTGGAGGAACAGCGTAGAAAAAGCCTACATTGCCACAAGTGGAGTAGAAATGGCAATTCTGGTGAGAGCTCAGAAGAAGAGGTCAGCTGTAGGGAAAGTCTGAAACTTCCTAGAGACGACTTGAGCGGGCACAGTCAGAATGTTGCAGAAACATGGAGAGTGGCCATTCTGATGTAGTTTCAGATGGAAATGAGGAACAAGGTACTAGAAACTGGAGAAAAGGCCATTCTTGTTATGTAGTGGCAAAG
>NW_007016636.1:0-1189 GCF_000164805.1 Carlito syrichta
AAAAAAAAAAAAACTAAAAAAATTCTAGACCATAAAACACATAAGGTTAAAAAAAATCATCATAGAAAACCAAATTAGAAATTCAACTGGGACACACTCTTAAAGTTCTCCCAGATAACAGAAAGAAAAAAAAAAAAAGATTAAAAATAATAAAGTATATGTGAAGTACGAAGGCAGGAAAAAAAAACTTATTTGATGATAATGTGTATTCCTGGAGAAGAGACTAAAACAAAGAAATCATGAGCAGACATAAGCAAAGAATAGTTTAAAGTCTGAATCCTTGAATGGATAAATAAGATTACTGTTTTCCTTGAATCCTTGAATGGATAAATAAGATTACTGTAAAAATGGAAGAGTGAAGTCAATTAGAAGAATCTCCCTCTTACAATAGTTGTGTAAATACAAAAGATTAGAAGATGCCTATGTCTTCACCATAGTTTCTCATGATTTGCCCACCTCTCAGAATTGTCATTAACGCAAACCACTAACATTCCCAAATTTGAAGAGAAGTTGGAGTAAAGAAATAGCATGCACTTTTTCTTTCTCCATTTACAGAATTTGAAAGAGAGGGAGGAGAAAGTAATAGTGACAGTTGTGGAGCACTTAGTGACAAGCAAAGAAAAAGTGTCCAATTCAGAAAAATTTTGATAAGTGAAGTGTTACGGTGGTTTTCAATGATTTAGTAAATCATACAAAATTCTTAGAATAAAGCGACTTTGACCTGAGTTACTGAAGAAAAAGCAAAGGAGTCTGTGCATGAGTCGTACTCAACCCAGTGTCAAGTTTACATAAAAATGGACAGAACAGAAAATATCATCATTAAGGGTCAAGTATCTTATATAGTGGAAAAGGAGGAATGGAATATTCTCACACACTATTTTAGAACAAATGGTTGTATAGAAAGCTACCTAAATTTAACATAATCAAAAATAAATAAATAACATTATGCAAACATATTAAATATGTAGACAGATTCAAATAAATGGCACTTATTAAAATAGAGAGACAGCCCCATTTAAAATTTGAAGACATAGTCTAAAAGAGTACTTAAAAGAGGAAGAAGGTAAGAAGGATAAGCCAGAAGGCAGAAAGCAGAAGAAAGATCCAATGTCACTTTGCTGATTCTGAGATGCAGGGGGCTCTGAAAAACAGTAGAGAGAGGTCTCTAAAAGCAAAGTGTGGCCCCAAG
>NW_007016637.1:0-1185 GCF_000164805.1 Carlito syrichta
CCAGCCACTGTTAGAGGCTCACAATTAGAATGCACCCCTAAGCCTAGTACATCTCTTAAACAATCAGAGGTCACACCCAAACCACCAGTTCTGACTCCCCACACCCCATCCAAAAAGCAGCTGCCAGAATGCTTGTCTAACTTCACATCAGGGGAATAAGCATCAGAATGCTTGTCTAACTTCACATCATGGTACCTTCTAGATGCCACTGAGGGAGACTTGGAGACCAGTTTATTATTATCAAGAAGGCCAGATCCAAGGTGGGCCACGCACATTTGTGTACAAGTCTTTCACCACCTGAATTGGAAAAATCATATGCCATCCTTCACGGAAAAGCCTCAGGCTATGATTCACTTACTACAGTCCATTATCCGGACCCAGAGGCCGACCTGGGTGAATTGCTGCCAACTCCTCCTAACACTATTCAATACTGAGGAGAGTAGAGAATTACACAGGGTGCTATAAAATGACTAGAGGAACACACCCTGGCTGGAGCACTCAACACCCAGGCATATGCCCAAAATCAGTTCCCAGAGGAGTACCCCCAATAGGACCCCAACAGTAACCGGGGGCTGCAAATGCTTGAACAGTATCAGGAGGCCCTCCTAGGAGGTATGAGAGGAGGGGGAAAGGCCATAAATATAAGCAAGGTCTCTGAGGTGTTCCAGGGAGCTGACAAAAGCCCAAGCCAATTCTATGAAAGACTCTGTGAAGCCTTTCACCTATACACCCCTTTGATCCAGAAGCAACCGAAAATCAGTGTATGATAAATGCAACTTTTGTCGGACAGTCCCAGGGGAGTATCTGACATAAGCTACAAAAACTAGAGGGCTTTGCTGGAATGAATGTTAGCCAGCTGCTAGAAGTTGCCACCAAAGTGTTCATTAACCAAGATAAGGAGGCCCAACAAGAGGCAGAATGAAGGCAGGAAAAGAAAATGGCTATGCTTTTTGCTGCCATTGTGGGGTGCCAGACAACAGGCCCACCAGGAGGAAACAGAGGCAGAGGTTGGGAAATAAGACAGCCAGGTCAACAGTTTCCCAGAGCAAGGCCTGGACTGCCTCAGCCTGTCCAGGGACCCCTAAACTGCATCTGTCAGTCTACACAAGGGACATCACAACCCTTTATGAAGTTAGGGAGAAACCAGTGTGCCTATTGTTACCAAGAAGGCCACTGGAAGGGTGA
>NW_007016638.1:0-1261 GCF_000164805.1 Carlito syrichta
ACACTTTTCATGGCAAGCTCATGTTTAAAAAGAAAATCAATTGTTCTGATTCATTGGACATGAGCTCCTGGGTGTTTTTATAATTTATTGTTCATTCTCAGGTCAATATTAAATATTAAAAGCTGCTTAGGGCACAATCCTTATCAGAAAGACTTGCCCTGTTACTATCAGGAAGAATGCTTGAATTTATTAACACTGCAAGCTCTAAAACATGGGCTTGCCATTTTTGAAACAGCAGTGAAGAAAAAGCACTGCCCTGGAGATTAAAAGATAACTAGGGGAACTGAAAGGGAAAGGTTGTCATCTGGTTCTGTCTTTTCTTGCCTACTGCAAAAAACAACCTCATTAGTAGGCTTAGGTTCTTAAATGAAACTGGAAGTTAGCACTCCAGACTACAGCAAGCTGGAAGAATCTGTCAGTTAAAATAGTTCATACACCTAAATGTCTGAAGGTGGTGATGGCCCTGAAACTTCACTTGCCACTTCAATCCTAGATATTAGTAAGGACTTGCAGAGATGCTCAGATTTAAATATCACATTAAACAGGTAAAGAGAAAAAAACATGGGGTTTAGCTGTAATATTTCAGCAGTTGTCTGCAAAGTTCATTATGTGCATTTAAACAATTGATGCTTATTAATAAAATATATTGACACTCATTGAGGACATTATTTTGGTCTGCCAAGATTCTCTACCACAATTTTCTGTCTTTGCTCCACAAGTAAACATTATGTAAGTAAAACTCTTTGAATTTTTGATGTCAAACGTTTATGAAATAACTTAAACGATATCCAAAGGAGTATCTAATCCTCAGTAGTATGGCTGAGAAGCTGATTGTGTTGCACACAAAGACCAAGCTGTTCTCAAGATGGGCATAAGTCCAAGTACATCTTTTGAATATGTGTGTATGTGTATATGTGTGTAGATATGTGTATGTGTGTGTGTGTATACACAAAGTGGATGTCAGGGGGAATCACTCCTCACTTTTTCCCCCCAACGACAGCAGGTCAAACCATGTTTTAATGGCCATTCAAGGCCTGCAACAATGCGTGAAAATGAAAAGGGTCGTTGCCTAAGACCCCTAAAGCAGACAAATGGCAGGAGGATGCACATTATATGGATTGTGTACACACAGGCATTTTTTCCCTAAGTGCCATACAACAGAGCAAGGTATGAAAGGATCTTCCATTGCTGGCATCTGTGCTCCTCTCCAGACTTATTTTTATTTTTTATCAACAAATGTAATTTCTCCAGGTAAAATAAA
>NW_007016639.1:0-1166 GCF_000164805.1 Carlito syrichta
CAAAGTCCCGGCGTCTTTGGCAGAAACATCCGTCAACTTGTGTAGAGTTACCACTAAATTGGGCCTGCTTGGAGCACCCTGGTGCCCCAAGTGTTGGCAGGGCCCTTTCTTTCCCCACTCAAGCTGTCCAGCAGAGTCAATCTCAGAGAGGCCCAGTCCTCAGAGCCTGCTGGGCACCCTGAAGAATCGCATTCTGGTGACCACAGCCTGCCCCTCCCCAATCTTCTCACAAGCTCTACTTTCCTTCCCTGTCTCCCCATGCTGTGCCTACAGAACCGACACTAGCATGCCAGGCAGGGTACCCACCTCCCCGCTCCCAAGACAAAGAAGGAGAAGAGAGATGTGAGACAGAGGCCCTGGGGAGGAGGTTTGAGAAATGGAGACAGAAGGGAGGTTGGAGAAAGGACACTTGGGCCCATGGATGGGAAGCATGGCGGGGAATCGGGAGGGCATGCGGGTGGGGGAAGAGGGGGCTGGGCATGACATCAGGGAGTTCAAATGGAAGGGCAGGGGTCAGAGGGTTGGGGGCAGGGGAGGGGAGCTGGGGAACCAAATGGCAGTGGCAGGAGTTGGGAGCTGCTGTGCTGGAGGTTTCCTTGCTGTCTGAGTGTTTGCCATGGAATTTCCCGGCCTAATAAAGAAGAATTTAAATAGACCACAACTTGCTTAATGTTGACTGTATAAATAATCCAAATCCCCAGTTCCCTTTGTTCCACAGGCTATTTGTGTCAAGAAAGAAGGGGGGGGATCCAACAGAAGCTGCCGTCCCAGATAGCGGGATTTGGGGACTCTCTGTTCTCCTCCATCAAGGACTGGGAGGGGGAGATTTGGGTTTCCCAGCCAAGTCTTCCGTCTGTGAGCCCGCACACACAGGCACGTAATCCCCACGCTGACTCACGTGCATTCGTGTACAGTGCACGTGTGCACACACAAGCACATTCTTCCCATGCCGGCTCACATGCATACATGTATACATGCACATATGTGATATGAGCACACTACCCCCACAGGAATCACATGTACACATGCATGTGTGTGCACACATGCACATTATCCGCATAGGACTCCTGTACATGCATGTATACATGCATGTGTGTGCACATGAGCACATCTCCACAGGACTCACAGGCATACGTGTGTGCATATGCACCAGGACCCACACAGGC
>NW_007016640.1:0-1213 GCF_000164805.1 Carlito syrichta
CTAGTCACTCTTCAGCTTTAGGGGGGTTGGTTTGTTTCAGGGACAGCTGACAGCCTTATTTAGCCAACCAGCTGCTCTGTGATACACAATGTCCCTGATGCTCAAAGTCTGGTGGATGATTCTTTTGTATCCATATAAGCAGCAGTTGGAGGAGAATCGATCAGTCCCTTTGGTTGCCTCAGAGTGTCAAGGCTGCCATTCAAATCATGACCACCATAATTATTAACCATTGTTTTAGTGTGATGTCTGCCAGACTATTGTTTTTCTTTCTTTTTTAATCATTAAAAAAATCAAATTTCTCTGGAGCAATGCTTGCCTCAAGTCACATCAACACATTTATTAAACCCCTTTTGTTTGCCCAGTTCAATGGAAAGTCTTGGAGGAGGGAACACTTAAAAATATTCTCTTATTTTAAAGAATGAATAATATTTGGGGGAAGACGTTCATACACACACACACAATAATAAATAAAAGGAAAAAGCTCTATATTATACAATACATGGTACAGAGTGTCATAGACAGTGGCAATTTTATTTCCTTACTTTTATTACTGTACAATGGGGAGCTTGGGAGGAGACAGTCTGGGTAGAGGATTAGGAGTGGGATGTTGTGGTGGGGAATTGCTTTTTTTTCCAGCAGGTAAGAGAAAAACAATCAAGGGAGTGGACAGGATATGCACCTCATTAGAGCTGCCACCAGAGCCTGATTTTTTGACAAGAGTTCATTGGTTAGGATGCTAAATGCAACTTTAAAAGGCCTTTTGCTTCAAAATGAATGATGTGGCCTGTGTAATTCAGCGATATATTCAAAGGCTTTGTCCAGATTGTGGCTTGGAGCCACATTCCCAACCCATTTTTCAAGCATGTTAAACCCAAACACAGCACAGAGGACTACACATGGCATGGTCACAGACCAGGCTCAATAACATTGGTGGTAGGGATGTTTTGGATATGTCTCCTTTAAACCTTTTAGCTACAAATGCCTGACGGTCCCTGCGGTTTTGGTGTTCAACACATTTAAAAATGTTGACTCAGCCTGTAATCCCCGCGCTTTGGGAGGTCGAGGTGAGTGGATTGCCTGAGCCCGCGGGTTCGAGACCCGCACGGGCAACTTGGCGAGACCTCATCTCTACAATAAATCAAAAAATCAGCCGGGCGTGGTGTGGTAGCGCGCGCCTGTAGTTCCGGCTACTTGGAAGGCTGAGGCGGAAGGA
>NW_007016641.1:0-1130 GCF_000164805.1 Carlito syrichta
CCCGTGGCTTTTGAGCCTGCTAGTCACCCTGTTCAACGTGCATCTGGGTCGTGTGCCTCCACCACCTAGACTACATCACCCCAAGGAGTGGTATCCACTTCCTCAAGCACAGGCTTTTCTGTGGGGCCCTACTGCCTGAATCCTGGGGCAAAGCCCTGAAGAAGAAACCCAGGCAGTTGCTGAGAACTCGCTGATGTATGTACACTTGACCTCTGCAATGATCCTTTCTCTCAGCTACAAGTATACCCACCCTCCTGTCTTCCTACCTGAGCTACTCTTTAGTCCTGTGAAACTCACACAGTCCAGCTTCCCCAAGAAGATCAAGGTGAGGGTCCAAGAAAAGCCCCAAAAGTTGATGAAAGAGGACAATCAGACTGAGATCAAAGAACAGGGGGTCGAGAAAAGGGTCCACCCTAGTAAGGTGAAGGTGTCATTGACATCTAAGCTACTAGAGACCGAGGAAAAATTCTCCTTTTTGGAGTGCAGTCCTGGGCTTCTGGAGTGAAACATCCCTTGCTCATACTCATAAAAGAACTTGAGTGAGAAGGTTCAGCCATCTCTGATGAGCTCCTTCTGGGAAGAACACAACAATCTTGGCCCACACAGCTCTGCTGGGAAACTCCAGGCTTTGGGGACAGATGCAACCAAGATTCTAGACCCAGCCCCAGGATTCTCCTTGCATCGAGAGAAGTCCACCAAGGAAATGTCAGAGTGTCCAGCTCTCCAAATATGCTGATGTTGCTGATGCTAGAGGAGAGGCAGAGCCACAAGCCATCAAATATTCCACCAAGGAGCTCTTCCCTACCCACAGCTTCCAGTAATAGTTCTGACAGAGTACAAGGTCAATTCCATGCTGCTGTTGCTGCCACCTCCACTGCAACTGTTGTGGGATAGAGGTAAGCTGCCCTTGCAACCCAAATGCTATTCAGAAAGATTCAGGCTCTGGGGAAGAACATTTGGTATAAATGAAATAGCAAAATCTTGGAGGATAAGATGGAGGCTTTGGAGAATGAAACAGAAACCATGGCAAATGGCAGTGCCACCCAATCAGTTCTTTTTATTTTTCTCATCTCCTGGGAACACCACAGACTCCCTGCCCCTGGTCACTTGCACTTTGCAGGTCTCATCTC
>NW_007016642.1:0-1310 GCF_000164805.1 Carlito syrichta
AACTCACTTGCTCACTATGTGAGCCTAGCAGAGTCACTTTGCCCCCTGAGCCTTAGCTTCTTCATCTGTAAAATTGGATCATCACATGCTAAGGAGTTTTTTTTTTAAGAATATATAGAAAAAAATACTGTAATGTGCACTCTCTATCTGCAGTGTTGCTTTTTTGTTTGTTTGTTTCGCCAAAGCCTAAAAATGTAGAAGACAGGAGAGGTTAGGAATATGGGCTCTAGAAAATGCAGGTTATGCTAGAATGTTCCTCCAAGGGTTGTTCTGAGGATTGAATGTGCACACAGAAGGCACTTGGGGCAATGCCTAGCCTGTGTGGCTCAGGTTCAGTGATGATGGCTTCCCTTTCCGTGGTTAAGACTGTTGTCATTGTCATCCTCTTAATTAGGGGGCTGTGGAAGATGTTTCTGAACAGGTGGCCCTAAGATTGATTCTGCCCTCTTTCCTGCTTCCCTTCTCACTCTGATCCTCCCTCCCCATCCCCTTCCATCCTCGCCAACCTGACCATGAGAGAAAAAGAGTGTGAATTTGACAAGCAAGTAAGAATGGTCCCAAGAAGAGGCTGGGAAGGGGCATCCACAGAGCCTGGGCTGGATCACAATGGTTCCTGACTGTCCACCCCTAGAGGTGGAGTCAGGACAGAATGCTCTGGCCTTAGCCATGAGCCCCTGGCTCTCTCAGTGCTGCCTGTGCAGCCAGCCCCTGCAGCTATGGCCCTGGCAGGGTGGACAAGGCCAGCAGAGAACTTCTGTGCATCTCTGCTACTCCCATCCTGCCCCATCTAGGAGTCTGGCGAAATGGGGCTTCTCACACCTCCCTCCAGCCCCCTCCTCCTCAGGCACAGAGGGAAGCAGGTACATTCAGTTCATACTTGGCATTTGGCCCAAACCACAGACATCTGCAGGCCTGACAGTGCCTTCCTGCTGTCAGCCAGGAGGAAACGCAGTCCTGGGATGTCTCCGTACCTAAGGCTGCCCCAGACAACTGGGCAGTGTTTCTAGGAAGCGAGGTTCCCAGCCCTTTTCTGGGAGTCTACACCCGCTGTTCTCTACCAGCAGTCCCATTTCTCTTTTCTGACATGCCTTTTTGGTCATTTGCACAGTTCCTGAGCCCCTGCTGTTTGCAGGCACCATGAGAGTCATTTCTACATTGCTCTCCTCCACTGGGAATCCTTGCCTCAGTCCTGTGCGGAAGGTATTGTCAGCCCTGTTTGAAAATGAGGAAAGTTGGCCGGGCGCAGTGACTCAACCCTGTAATCCCAGCACTTTGGGAGGCTGAGGAGAGAGGATTGCCTGAGCCCAGGG
>NW_007016643.1:0-1103 GCF_000164805.1 Carlito syrichta
AGAATTTTGGGCTGCCAGAAAACCTATGTTGTCATATGTATTCTGTTACCTTCAGTCTTTGGAAGAAGGGATAGCATGCAGACTTTTTGTGTCCTCATTTGCACAGAGACTCGCTTGAGTTGACCTGCTTGGGTGAGGATATCTGCCTAGCTCAGCCTCACAGCAGAGGCTGAAGGGATGGCTTCCCTCCCCCGAGCCCACTCACTTGCAGCACACCAAGCTTTCCCATACCCCAGCCCTGTGGTGATAAGTAGAGTGGACATGGGCTTCAAGAACCATCCCTATGTGCCCTTGAATTTTTTTCCTGTTGTGAAAGAGTGCAAGTTTCGTTCATTTTAAAAAATCTCTGTGGTGAACCTGGTTTCCCTGTGGTAAACAGGTGTTTAAAGCACTAGTCCACAGCCCAGAGCTTCAGAACTTTCTTCCCCCGCAGCCATCCCCCGCACCGGGAACGCGAAGTCAGTCTTCTTGGCACTTCTGTGTGCATTTCATTTGAACGAGAACATTTTGCACCTGTTGATGTACTGTGTTTTAATTATACTCAGCTGTTTTCTTTGTTGGCTTTTTTTCTCTGCTAAATTGTAAGGATTGAGGACAGGGATGGTTTCCGCCTTTGCTGCCTTTACCCATCAAATGTGTACCTGTGCCTCTCTTGAAGATCCAGCAAGTAAGCTCTAAGAGCCAGGAGTGTGCAGGGGGGTGGTCCACTCGTCTCCTTGTTTAAATAACATTTTGGTATTTAGATTAAGAGGAATAGTTTCTCTTTGCAATTTATGTGCTGTGATGTCTGAAAGGGAGGGAGGTAGGAGAAAGCATTATGAAATTTTTATTGTGAATCAGATGCCACTAAAACTCATCTTTCCGCTGATCTCAGCAGATGCTTTTGTGAGATCGCCTGAAAAGATTTACCATGACGTTGGTGTTTCAACGTCTGTTTTCAGATTGTTACTATCAGGTGAAGAAGTAACATCTTCAGGTTATCATGGTACTACATTTGTAATTAGTGGGGACTTGAGGAATGGCTTACTTTGGCATATTTCCCAGTGGCTCAGGATATCTTAGCTGCAAAGTGGTAGATCAGAAAGGAGACTTTGAAAGAGGCC
>NW_007016644.1:0-1043 GCF_000164805.1 Carlito syrichta
GTGCCTCAGTGACTGGCGCTCATCTGTGATGGATGCCTCAGTGAAAGGCCCTCCTCTGTGATGGGTGTCCATGACTCATCTTTCTCTTTGATCAATGCCCCAAGACTGGGCTTCATTTATAATTGATGTCCTAGTGAATAGCCCTCCTCTTTGATAGATAATCCAGGATCTGGTTCTTCTCGGTGTTTGGTATCTCATTGAATGGCTCTCCTCTATAATTTTTGTCCCAGTTACTGATCCTCCTCCATAATATGTATCTTACTGTCTAGTCCTACTCCATTATGGGTGCCACAGAATCTCAGCTTCATCTTTGATTGTTGCCCCAGTGACTGGTGCTCATCCATAATGGTTACACCAATGGCTACCCCTCTTCTATGATCGTTGCCCCACTTACTAATCCACCTCAATAAATGGTGCCCCAGTGACCAGTCCTTATTTGTGATGATTTCCCCACGATTAAACCTACTGTGTGATGATTGCCTCACTGACTGACCCTCCTATGTAATGAGAATCCCAGGGACTGTTTTTACTCCATGATTGGTGTCACAGTAACTGACCCCCCTATGTGATGTGTGCCACAGTGTCATGCTGTCTTCCATGATGGGTTATCCAGTGACTAGCCCTCCCCTATGATATGTGCCTTTATGAGTGATCTTCTGTGATGGGCGGTGCTACAATGACTCACCCTGTTCTGCTATGGTTCCCCAATGATAGTCACTCCACTGTATGGGTACTGCATTGATTGGTCGTTCTGTAATGCTTGCCCAAGTGAGTGGTCCACATCTGTGATGTTTGCTGCAGTGACAAGGTGACCCCAAAATTGGTGTCCCAGTGACTAAACAGCCTCTGTCCTGGATGACTAGTTACTGGCCCTCTTTTTAGTTGGTGCTCCAGAGATTCGTTCTCCTCTGTAATGGGTGCCTAAGTGGCTGTCTTCCTCTGTTATTTGTTCTCCAGTGACTGGGCCCCCTACACATTGGTGGCCCAGTTACTGAACCTCCTCCTTGTGGATGTCTGAAGTACTGTCTTTCCTCTAATATTGA
>NW_007016645.1:0-1311 GCF_000164805.1 Carlito syrichta
GTCTCTAAAATTATCCGGGTGTGGTATCACGCACCTGTAGTTCCAGCTACTTGGAAGGCTGAGGTAGAAGATCTACCTGAGCCTAGCAGGTTGAGGCTGTGGTGGCTGTAACTGTGCCGTTGTCCTTCAGTCTAGGTGACAAGAGTGAGACACCAACTCAAAAAAAAAAAATTAGCTGGGTGTGGTGGCATGTGGCTGTAGTCCTAGCTATTTGGGAGGTTAAAGCAGGAGGATCCCTTAAGCCCAGGAGTAGAAGGTTACAGTGAGCTAGGACTGTGCCATTGCATCCCAGCGTGGGCAATAGAGCGAGTCCCTACTTCTAAAATAATAATAATAATAATAATAATAATAATAATAAATAGAGAAGATTAAAAAAATAATCTTTTAATGTAATTGTAAGCTAAATAAACAGAAATTAGATCTGCTTTTATGTTATATCTACTACATAGCAAGGAACTAAAAGATAGATTAATTTTTGGAAGTACAAATTTGACAAGAAGTCAATAATTTCAGTATCACTGATGAAACATAAATTACTTTCTTATTTTTTTAAGACTCGAATGTATCTAATGTATTTTAATTGCAATAATTTTATGTATAAGGGATAGTTTTTGAGAATGATTTCCCAAAAAGAAATACATTTTACTTTAATTAAAATTAGATTTGTAAGGAGCACCAAAAATGAACTTTCAATTTGTCTTGTTTCATAAAAAAGGTAATCATTTTTCTCATATGCATGAAAATCTCCATTTATAGATATAGTTATTCATTCAACAAATACCTCTCTATGCTTATTGTATAAAGTACTTGAAGATACTAACAACATTAGTAGACGATAACTGTAAATGTTTCATCCTGCAAAACAGATGTACCCAGGAGTTACAACATACTGTAGTTGTATGGTATCCTTCATGATATCCCTCTACCATCAAAAAACACTTCTTGGTATGATTCCACCCCTAACAGATTGTACTAAAAATGCATTTATTGTATAAATGAATATTTAGGATAAATGTTCAAATGTTCACTTTCTCAGCTTCAGAACGATGGCTTAAAGATTACCCAAATTTCTAGTTACCTCCAACTATGTGGCCAAAAATAAAAATAAAAATAAAAATCTCAAGCCAGATGCAGTGTCTCATGCCTGCAATCCATGCACTTAAGGAAGCTGAGACAGGAAGACTGCTTGAGCCCAGGAGTTCAAGATTAGCCTGAACAACATGACCTCATCTCTGAACAGCATGACCTCATCTCTGTGAAAAATTAGTCAGGCATGGTGGTGCATGCCTGTAGTCCCAGGTACTCCAGGAA
>NW_007016646.1:0-1002 GCF_000164805.1 Carlito syrichta
AACACACACACACACACACAAGCACAAACACACACACGGACACACAGACATGCACACACACGGACACACAGATATGCACACACAGACAACTCATGTAGAGAAAGACACTCCCAGACACACAGACACAGACATACAAACTCATATAGACACACACAGACACCCAAACACAAACACAGAAAGACACACACAGAGACAGATAGGAAACTGAATTATGGAATGGTGTGAGTGAGTGCTTGGGGAAGGAGATGAGGAATTTCTGACCGTATGGTTAGAAAATGGCTTTCTGAGGAGACTACGTCTGAGCATAAACTTGAATGAAGGATGAGGCATTGGGAGATCTAAGGGTGGGAGTTCCTGGCAGAGGGGGCAGCATAGGACTGGGGCGAGGGGCCAGCTGGGTGGGGAGCCTCAAAGGAGGGGGAGGAGGTGAGGTCGCAGGTACAGAAGGGGATGCAGGCCAGGGACCTGGCCTTTCCAGGTCCAGCAAGGGACATAGAACTGACTGATTTTGCCATAAGAAGCCATCAGGGGCTTTTGGGCAGGGGGTAACATGTCAGAGTCACACTTCTGTAGGCTCCCTGTGGCTCCATGGGTGGTGGCCCATGGGTGGAGGAGTGTGGAAGCGAGAAACCAAGCCAGCTGTCCAGGCAGATACGGGACAGGGGCAGGAGCTGTTGCAGTGGGGGCAGGGGTTGGCTTCTGGTCACAGTTTCAAGATCAAGCCAGCAGGATTTGCCAAGGACCTGGGCATGGGGTGTGGTGTTGGCCTGAGTGGCTGGATGCTGCTTATTGAGATGCAGAAGACTCAGGCAGATGGGTCTGGGGGCAGCCCAAGAGTTTCACTTAGGCTGTGTAAAATTGGAGATGCCTCTCAGGCCAGTGGTGGTACCCAATAGTTGCATATATAAATTCAAGTTCAGAGATGGGTTAGGCCGGAGACATATTTGTGCAGCCTCGGTTTACAGACGGCATCTAGCATGACTGCGTCCTCTGATGAGCTCA
>NW_007016647.1:0-1002 GCF_000164805.1 Carlito syrichta
ATCAAGGTATCCTAACAGGGAAGAAAATTAATTAGAAGATGAAAGATTATTACAATAATTCAAATACAGTAATAAAATAATACAGTACTTTGCATGGAGCCAAAGAAGATACAAATATTAGTGGGTTTGCAAAGAATCTTATATGTCAGGATGCAATCTTTTATTATCAAGTAATATACAATATATTTTTGCTCAAATCACTAATTTCTGGATTTGCACAACTTTAGTGGAAGTTAGTAACACTCAAAACTAGTTCCTTATTCCTGTAAATATTATAAGCTCAAAAAATATCTAAGATTTTGAGTAAATTTGTACATTAAATCTAATTTGCTGTTGAATAGTTTCTACCAGAGAAATCAGTTTTGCTAGAAAGACAAGTTGAAATAAATACTATGAATATCATTTGCCTCATCTGATATAAGATCCTAGAATTGTGTGTTTGTAAACTTTCATCAAATTAAACTTTCATCAAATTAACATGGGCTGAACATTTAGTAATATATGCATATATTATTTTTTATAGTAAACAGATTTTTATGGGGTTTTCATTCCAAAGGCTCTCATGTATATATGTTAAATAAATCTGCATTAATTTCTCCTATTAAAAATATATTTTATTTATGAAACTACATTAATGAAACTCAAATTGCAATTTAGCCACAATGGCTTGAGTAACACCCATTTAAATTTTAAAGGTTTATGTAGGAAAATGTCGAAAAGAAGGGTTTGAATACATGCAAAAGTTTTTGCATGAAGCAAAAAAATAAAATCAGTTTATAAAAAAATAACATTATTAATATCCTTTTAAACATCTTTCATTAATACTAAGTACATTAATTGTGAAGGAAACTTTTCAGATTTGAATTCTTGAGGGTGATTCAAAATACATTTGTATCACTTATTCAGCCGTTCATTTTCACAACTATAAAACACATGATATTGCTATTAAAACAGATGTAAAGGCATGACTTTTACATGAAAAAGTCTGAAAAGTTTATTAAT
>NW_007016648.1:0-1514 GCF_000164805.1 Carlito syrichta
GAAACATATATATACATCTTTCATGATCTCACATCTGACAGTTTGAAAGAAAATCAGACAGGTGGTTGAAATAATTTATTTGCTTCTACTCCATCTAGTGGCCAGCTAGTGGAAATGCTCAATGTTTAAAAGCAGGTGACATCTCAATCCATTTTATTAATTGTTAAATGTTAACTGGAATTCTGTTTCTTAAAAATGTGAAAAAAGATAATATTTCAATTACAGAGCTCTACAATTTTAAGAAAAAAGTGTAACTAGCCGGGCTTGGTGGCTCAGCCTGTAATCCCGCGCCTTTGGGAGGCTGAGGTGAGTGAATTGCCTGAGCCCGCGGGTTCGAGACCCGCCTGGGTAGCGAGACCTCATCTCTACAATAAATCAAAAAAATCAGCTGGGCGTGGTGGCGCATGCCTGTAATTCTGGCTACTCGGAAGGCTGAGGTGGAAGGATCGCCGGAGCCCAGCAGGCCGAGGCTGCGGTGGCCGGGAGCGGCCACTGCACTCCAGTCTGGGCGACAGAGTGAGACTCCAACTCAAAAAAAAAAAAAAAAAAAAAAAAAAAAGTGTAACTACTTTAAAAAAATCACTGAATATAATCTCCCATGAAAAATAGTAAAAGAAAAACTGATATTTTAAAAAAAATTTTTACTGCAAAAGCTCTAGTTTGAGAATATTTACTTTCCCAAATTAGTTATGTTCACATTAATGCATACAATAGAGATTTTAGGGAATTTTATAGATAATTACAATTCTTAGGTAAACTAGTTCATACTTCTTTCTCACAGGAAATTTATTGCAGTCCCAAGAACAAAAAGCTTCTCATTTTAGTTTTTCTTCTTTGACTGTGGAAGGACAAATGGAGCAGGGAAATGGCCTAACTTGGGACCATTCAAGAAAGTAAAGTCTTCTATGTTCCTTACTTTGGAAAAATCTGGAAAATGTATATATAATTATCTGAATGATAGCTGAAATTTTACATTTATTCAAGACAAGTACAGCACAAATGTTTCTCTGACAGTGATCAGTCAGATAAAAAGCAAAAGGAATTTTCTGTTATACTTGGAAAATATGATACTTGGAAGATACATTGGTTGTTTTACTTGTGAGACATGGGAATTTAGGGATCTGAGTTTCTCCATGCAAGTTTGAAGAAGATAAAATTTAATAAGTTCCACTTGCTTCATGAAAAGTTAAATTCGGTATGAAGGGGCCATGTTCAAAAAGTATGTTTGCAATCATTAATCTAAACTTCATAGCATATTTTTCTGTAGAAACAATGTCACAAATGTATACATACTTACACAAATATGTAAAACACTGAAGCTTGTTTATTCCTCTACATACCTGATCTGTAACAGATGAGGCTCCGTGTTGTTGAGATGAGTCCTAGAGATGCTTGTGAACCCACACCTGCAATCAATTCCAACTGCTTCAGGCAGTTAGTTGATAGCTTCTTTTCCTTAACTTTCCCCAAGTTCTTCGTGTTTAAAGACACTTTCAATTCTTCCAGTTCCATGG
>NW_007016649.1:0-1184 GCF_000164805.1 Carlito syrichta
CTCACTCTGTCGTCCAGACTGGAGTGCAGTGGCCGCTCCCGGCCACCGCAACCTCGGCCTGCTGGGCTCCAGCGATCCTTCCGCCTCAGCCTTCCTAGTAGCCGGAATTACAGGCATGCGCCACCACACCCAGCTGATTTTTTGATTTATTGTAGAGATGAGGTCTCACTGCCCAGGCGGGTCTCGAACCCGCGGGCTCAGGCAATTCACTCACCTCAGCCTCCCAAAGGCGCGGGATTACAGGCTGAGCCACCGAGCCCGGCTGTGTTCTGTATTTATAAAGGTTCAACTCCAATGCATGTTTAACATAAAAGCAAGGAGTAAAGTGTCCTTAAAGGATGTTTCCCCTCTTAGATTATAATTCCACGGAATCTAAGTAATTCGGTTATAGCTTAAGGATTTTCTTATGTAGTAATGCAGATAATGCACTGATTTATCAGAGATGGTCTATTTCAATCAAGATTGAGTAATTTAATGTTGTTTTCTATAAGCCAAAGATCTTTTCTTGTTATAAGAAAAAATAATTTAAGCTCACGACTAAGGAGGTATTCTATCAGGAAAATATATGTATTTATAATGACCTAGGGAAAGATTAGTGGAGTTAAAGGGGATGGACTATTAAATTAAAATTTTTGTTAAATTTTTACAATAAGAACACTTTTTAAAAAACCATTTTTTAAACTTCTAGATGCAATAAGCATTTAGTTACTTTTATAATACTGGGTCAGTGCTTTGGGATAGGTGAGATGATTTAGTTCTCCGTTCTTAGCACAGTGTGTAACATATAGGGGTTGATAAATATTTATGTGTTCACCGATTTCTTATGTGAATCTGCAGGCTGGATGCAGCTGTCAAATAAAAGACCCTTAAAAGCATTAATCTTGAACATAGTTGCTTGCTAAAGGTCATCTTTGTGAAGACCACGATTCGCCACAGCCACTTGCCAGGCCCCAGTGGCTTTTTCTCCGATATGGGAACGTGGGTTTTGTACCAGAATCCACCCTTGAGGTGTTCTGTGTTAGTGCCTGAAATTTGACTGTGGTTTGTGAATATAGGAGTACCTAAACTGGAAATCTGTACTTCTAGGGTAGTTAAGTTAATAATTGAGGATGTGACTTTCATGATGGAAGTAAAAAAGAAATTAAGGTAAGATTCAGCTTTATATTTACATTTTGTTTTATGAA
>NW_007016650.1:0-966 GCF_000164805.1 Carlito syrichta
AATAGATGTAATTTTTTAATCTCTCTGGAGAATTATTTTGAGGAAGAAACATTAGTGGGTGCTCATGCACACACACACACACACACACACACACACACACTCACGCACATGCACACACATACACACAGTGCCTCTAAAAACCATTATCCTGAAAATAGAATGTCATTACAGAAACGATCTATTAATTACTTAAGGTGGACATGACGATATCTCTTTCTACTCATCTCATGAGGTTCTTATTTGGCACATTTAACTTAGTTTTTTAAAATGTATAATATCTCTTTAACAACTCAGAAATGAGCATTCTGAGCACTGCAGGTATAATTATATGAAAATGTGCTGGTTTTGTTTCAGTTTCATGGTGGTAGAAATTATCGCAATAAAAGCTGTCTAACTCTATGTATTATGAGAAGAAAAATGACATTAATCCTAAACAATGGGTAATAATTGAGAGGTGTTGTCAAGTAGTGAGGTGACAGAAAAATCATCTTGCTGATCTTCTTTGTATTTTTGAAAAATCACCAGTTATGAAAAAGGAACGGGTCGGTGCTATAATCCCTTTTTGTTATTACTGAAAGACAGACTATTTGAATCTTATTTTGACAGTCCCATATCTAAACTACTAACAATTTCTTTGCTCTGAATTATTAGGTTAAGTCGCCTATTGTGATCACTGGTGACTGGACATCCTCTCAGCTTTTTCAGATCTTGTTCCCTGGGCTCTGTGCCCTGAGACCAATGGGGTTCCACTCAATACTGGTCTTACACATAGTTTTTTTTTCTTTCTGAAAGCTACTAAGCACAGTTTGAATGCTAGTGCTTTCAATTAAACCTTCTAGGTTTTGTATTGGTGTTAAATAGGCCACCACCGGGGTTGGTTGCTTCCGATAAACGTAGAACTAAGGGAGACTGTAGGATGTAGAGAGAGATGATTCTTTAAACCAATATAATGGAGATAAAAGATTG
>NW_007016651.1:0-962 GCF_000164805.1 Carlito syrichta
GAGCCCAGCAGGTGGAGGCTGCGGTGGCCGGGAACGGCCACTGCACTCCAGTCTGGGCAAACAGAGTGAGACTCCAACTCAAAGAAAAGAAAAGAAAAGAAAAGGTCCTTTGCTCATGGTTATTTGCTTTTTGCTATCGAGCTATATCGAGGTTTTTTTGTTGTTGTTTTTTTTTTTTGTATTTTGGGTATGTGGTTTGTAAATATTTTCTTCCATTCTGTGACTTTCCTTTTTATTGAAAAAAAGTATTACCTTTGCTGTACAGGCTATTTTTAGTTTAATGTTTTCCCTCTTGTTTATTTTTGCCTTTTATTCCCTGTGCTTTTTGGTATCACATCCAAAAACTCATCACCTAACCCAATGCTATGGGATTTTCCCTTATGTTTTGTTTGTTTGTTTGTTTGTTTTTTAGGAGTTTTATAGATTCAGGTGTTAGGTTTAAGTCTTTAATCTATTTTGAGTTTGTTTTTGTGTGTGATATAAGATAAAGATCCAGTTTCTTTCTTTTTTTCTTAGTGTGGATATTTGTTTTCCCAACACCATCTGTTGAAGAGGTCTACACTGTGCATTATTGGCGCCCATGTCAAATCTATATGTGTGTGTATGTATATGGATTTACTTCTGGGTTTTCTGTTCTGTACTATTGATCGATATGTCTGTTTTTAATGTCAGTGCCATACTGTTTTGATTAATATAGCTTTGTGATGCAATTTAAAATAAGGAAGTGTGATGCCTCCTGTTTTGTTCTTCTTGCTCAATATTGCCTTAGCTATTCAGGGTCTTTTGTGGTTCCATATATGTTTTAGAATTGTTTATTCTGTTTCTGTAAAAAAATGCCATTGTACTTTCAATAGAGATTGTTTCAAGTCTGTAGATTGCTTTGGGTAATATGGGCATATGACAACATTGATTCTTTAAATCCATGAACACAGGATATCTTTCCATTTGTTTATGGCTTCTCC
>NW_007016652.1:0-1307 GCF_000164805.1 Carlito syrichta
CCATAGGGGACTGAATATGGAAAATGTGATACATATACAGTGTAATATTACACAGTCATGAAGAACAGAAGCATGTCTTTGCAACAACATGAATGCAGCTAGAAACTATCGTTCTAAGTGAGCTATCACAGAAACAAAAAACTGAATACCACATGTTCTCACTCATAAGTGGACACTGATCATTAGACCCATGAACACAAAGGCAGGAACAACAGACACTGGGAACTGCTAAAATAGGGAGGGAGGGAGGAAAGAAGGGGGGGAATAAGGGACACACAACCACCAACTGGGTATCATGTCCACTACTGAGAGGGAGAGGACTCACTTGCCTCCATGCAATTAACTTACATAGCAAATCCCCACATGTACCCCATGACTCTAAAATTTTAAATATATATATATATAAATATATATATAATTTTAAATAAATATATATATATAAATATATATATATTTAAAGTGTAAAATAAGAAATGTGAGACCAGAAAAAAGAAAAATCTAAATCAACCTAAGAAAGAAAATACTTGAAAATAAATGTCTTATAAAGAATTTTTAAGCAGAATATGTAAAGAACTCTCAAAATTCAATAAAAAGAAAACAAACGATAAAAATACAGTAACTTCCATTCAATTGGTAAATTTCTTTTAATAAATCAAAAGTAGTAGAATATTAATATGAACATTATTAAATAATAGTCACTGAATTTCTGTAAGAGAAAGACCATAACTTTCACTATTGTAGTTTTATATTAAAAGGTTATGATTAAATGCTATAATTTCAGGCACAGACTCTCGATTTTAGTAAGAAAAAAAATTCCCTTACATTAAGCAAACCACAGGTCATGAGAAATCCAGCTGAAAGTTTCAAAAGTCCTATGCCCTAGTTCTGGCTCTGCCACTTACTGTGTGACCTTAGGCCTCCATGTACAAGAGGCATCACATTACTCACCTCATTGGAATGTCATGAAGATTAAGATGAACCATGCTTCTAATGGGTTGTAGGAATGTCCTAGCACTGCTCTCCTCCTCACTCCAGATGCCAGTTGCCATGACCCTCCCCTAAATTCACATGGTGATGTCCTAAGTACCTCAGCATAGGGCTGTATTTGAAGAAGGAGATGATTAAATTACAAATCAGATTAGGGAAGAACATGTGAACAGTATGTGAAGATACAGGTAGGAGAAAACCACCAGTAGAATGGCCTCAGAAGAAAGTGACCCCGCTAACACCCTGATCTCAGACTTCAGACCTCCAAAATTGTGAGAAAGTATACTTCTGTTGTTTAAGTAAAAAAAAAAAAAAAAAAA
>NW_007016653.1:0-949 GCF_000164805.1 Carlito syrichta
GCCTGTGAAAACTAAGCATCCCTTCATTTTTGCAAGCAAGCTGTCTTTGGAGTCCCACATGTGAATAAGTTTCTGTTTAATCATTGTGTTGGGAACCAGATCACTTTCTGATTCAGGGGCCCCAGTGTGAAGGAAATGAGACAGACTCCTCTGGGTAGGAGTGTTGGAATCTGCAGGTCCTGTTTTTCATCTGGAAATGGGGAAGTGTCCTCAAGAGGTTGAGGGGCATAAGCGGGTAACAGAGCTGTGGAAGCCCAGGAAAGTACACTGTCCAGAGGATGCCTTGGCATTGAGCACACTGTGAGCAGGAAAGGGCAGGAGGCTGGGTCCTCAGGAGAAGAACAAACAACCTGTCACTTCTCAGTGCTTTAACCACTGAGAAAAGGCATGAGAAGAGCTCAGGGCCTAGGCTGTTATCTCACTTTTTCCCCTGTTCCTAAAGTCCCGGTGTTGTGCAGCACCTGAATACATCTCCTCTACGGCATCCATGGGCAACATCTGTGTGGGGAGTCCACAGGTAGCATCCATGTGCTTGAAATCAGCAACGACCTCAAGACTTGCCCAGATGCCATGGATGTGTCTGGAGTATCACCAGGACAAAGTCTGGCATGGGGGACTTACTGCTCACTGAGCCATAAGTACCTCCAGGGTGCATTTAGACTTTCAGAGACATGAACCATGTACAGGACAGCAAGGCCCAGCTGTGAAGGTGACTGAATCCTCTCTGCTTCCCAGAGGCCTATGGGTCAGTGAGAAATGTCCAGTACATCCCTGGACACCCTTTTACATGAAACAAAAAAGGAATACCAAAGATAGAAAAATATGTGAAAAAATAAAGGAACCACCAGCACGGAGGATGCACGTTATGCTAACATCCCTACTCTGCAATCCACTAACTTCAAAGCAAAGCTTCCTTGTGAAAAATAAACAAATCAAATTTGCACATCAA
>NW_007016654.1:0-937 GCF_000164805.1 Carlito syrichta
AGAGTGACTGTGCAACCTCAACCTGCATCTTCCATCTCCAGCTGATGGGAAGAAGGACTGGCAAAGGGAAACATGGACTGTTTCATCTTCTCCAGAAGCTAGTCACGTGGACATGGTATGCATCATTTTGTTCACATTCCACCTACTGGAGCATGGCCATGCCTAGCTGCAAGGGATACTGAAAAATGTCGCCGTGGCTTGGGCAGCCGTCTTCCAAGCTTGAATTCAGAAGTTCCATTATTAGAAGATGGGGAGGCAAATTACTGATGGATGTCCTGGCATTTCTGCCAAGAACAGTCACTTGGCCCCAATGCCACTGGATTGATTCTTCTCTTCTCTCTCATACTTTGCCTTTGATTCATTTTTAAAATTAATTTTATCTAGATTTTTCTTTTTTGAAACTCAAGACTCAAAGTTCATTGGGAGGTTTATGCTTTTCTCGCCCCAAGTCCTAGCAAAAATGTATTGATTCCATCCTGTGTTAGGAAGCCCATTGACCTGTAATATGAATTGTTCAGAAATTCAAATAATATGCTTCAACGCTATTTCTGTTCCAGATACTCATTTTCAAAATACTTTTCCTTTAAAGTCATGTCCATCAAACTAGTTTTGTAGAACAGGGGTCAGCAAACCCTTCCTTAAGGAGCCAGCCAGTAAATATTTTAAACTCTGTGAGCCACATATGGTCTCTATCACATATTTTGTTTCATTTTGGTTTTTTAACCCTCTAAAATGTAAAAATTATTGTTAGCTTTTAGACTATCCAAAAATACGCTGCTGGGCTGGATTTGGTGCACATGCCATAGACTGCTGAGCCTGTTGTAGAGAGGTCACGCGTGTCTATATTTCTTTTTAACAGTGGGAAAGTGGGAGTCACGGTATTCCTGCACCAGATGGTATATATCGAGGAACATCTTGCTGTAACTGAGCAGTGCCT
>NW_007016655.1:0-1076 GCF_000164805.1 Carlito syrichta
AAATCATTACATCCTAAGACTTTATCAGATGGTTACACACATACACACACACATATATGTATATATGTATATTTATGTGTGTGTGCATACCCATTCTCTGAAAACCAATTTTAACAGAATCACAAATCTAACTCCTCATCTTAATCAATCTGTCATTTCATCGTTTGCTGCATTATCTCTGATCCCTTCAGCATTATCTATGTTCTCTAGGCATCGAAGGGGCAAGTCTGCCACAATTTGTGTGGAGAGTAATTTCCCAATAATATTTCTTTTTCTGCTTGGGTTCATTTAACGCTCCTATATTTAGGCATTAAACATCTCCCAGTCCCAGCAACTCAAACGCCTTGCAGTTCAATGAGCTGGTTCCTGACGAATTTTACTCTTGTGGTTGTTCTCCAGTTTACCATCATTCGATGTATTACAGCAGCTTGCAGACTTCTGGCTTTTACAAACCAGTATAACCTCAGAAAAAACAAACAAATCAGAAATAAGGGGAACTAAAACCTTTCTTACATTTAAAACATAATTGCATATTTCATTAAAAAGTACTCTACTTTCTTTTGTTTTTCTCTCTTTCTCCTAAATTCCAACTTATAAATATTTAACCACAAACAAATTTTTAGTGGTATTTAGAACCTACATATACCTTTGACACCAAAACAACTTTCAGTCTTAAAAATTGAACATATCTATGAGAAACTGACTCATTAGATAAACTTTTGATTATTCAGCTATTTGCAACAGCAAAATTATAAAATATTAACAGGTTAGATGTAACACTCAACTATATATTTTTAAAGTTTTTAAACTAAATATTTTTATGGGGTGACATTAAGCTAATCATGTTTAAAATTCTCCATTAAGAATGTATTTTGCAGCCGGGCTCGGTGGCTCAGCCTGTAATCCCGCGCCTTTGGGAGGCTGAGGTGAGTGGATTGCCTGAGCCCGCGGGTTCGAGACCCGCCTGGGCAGCGAGACCTCATCTCTACAATAAATCAAAAAATCAGCCGGGCGTGGTAGCGCGCGCCTGTAATTCCGGCTACTTGGAAGGCTGAGGCGGAAGGATCGCCGGAGCC
>NW_007016656.1:0-1202 GCF_000164805.1 Carlito syrichta
ATACCTCATCAACAAGGACACCTGCATGATCAATGTTTGTATACCTAACCCTGAATTGTACCCCACATCCTTTTAATTAATGAATTTTTTTAAAAAGAAATTTAATTCCAAGGGAAATACAACTGCCCCTGAGGAAGACATCTTAATTTGATGCAAGCTTTTAGTTCACTGGAACAGATTTCTAAAAGCATAGAGACTGGGACACAAGCTATAAAATTGTAAAGGGTGGAAGAGGGAGGTAGGAGAAATAGGGAACAAAAAGAAAAGAAACATTCATCATTCAACATTCAATATGCACATAATGAGCTGCTCACATGTCAAGCACTCTACTGGAAAATAAGAACAGACACTCAACAAGATCCTGTCCTGTGTTTGGGGACCTCTCATTCTAGTGAGATGGAACAAACAAGGAGAACATCAACAGTAAATGAAGAAGACAATGTCTGATAGCAACAAATATGAGGAGGCAATAAAATAAGATGGTAAAAAATGAGGTAGACGATGAGGAGAGATAATTGAGACAAAATGGTCACACATAACTTCTTGGATGATGAGGCATCTGAACTTAGACTTGAATGAAGAAAAGTAGCCAGGCTTACTAACTGCCAAGGATAGAGACTCCAGACAAACAAATTTCATGTGTAAAGGACCTTGATAACTTGTTCATTCCTCCAGCAACCTCTGCATGTCAAAGAAACACAAGTCAGTGCGGATGGAATGGAGTAGGAGAAGACAGTAAATGATAAACTTGGAAAAGTAGATAAGACTAGATATAGGGTTTCAGAGGTTATGTTAAGACTGAATTTTATTCTTAACTAAATGTGGAGAGATTGGAGACTTTTAAGCAGACTTTTAAGTCTGCTAAGGTTGTCATAACAACAACAACAACAACAAAAACACCCAGAAATTTATTTTCTCACGTTTCTGGAGGTGAAACATTCACAATCAAGGTGCTAGTAGAGTTGGTCTCTGGTAAGGCCTCTCTCCCTACCTTACAAGTGGCTGCCTTCTGGCTGTGTCCTCACATGGCATTTTCATTGTGCATATACACTCCTGGTGTCTCTCTTCTCATAAGAAATTCAATTAGATTAAGATGTCATCTTTATGACTTCATTTAATTTTAATTATTGTCTTAAAAGTCTATCTTTAAATGTAGTCACTTTAAATATTAGGACTTCAATATATAAATTTGAGGAGACAAA
>NW_007016657.1:0-1488 GCF_000164805.1 Carlito syrichta
CCCTGGTGAGTCAGAGATAAACAACCAGAGCTGAGCAGCACCTCTGCACAGCCTGGGTTCTGGGCTGTGTCCCCTAGGCTGCCCAGCATGCCCAACTCTTGCTGGAGGAGTCTCTTTTGGCAGCAGCTCCACTTGGGCCCTACCTGAACCCTCTCAAGAGACCTGTTTCAATACCCAGTGATGATAGACCCTGATCATCCAAATGATGAGCCCCTCATCCAAATGATGCTTTCATGATGCCTCTGGTTCTCTGCACACATGGGAGACACAGCCCTTCTGCAGCTGCTGGCAGTGTTGCCTGTGTCTTTGGGCCTCTCCTCAGAGTGACTGTCCTCTGTTGGCCTCATGAGTCTTTCAGGATTTTATTCTCAACCTCAACTTGTGTGGCACATGGTCCTAGGGAATGTGATGGTTGTGGGCCTGGGTGGGAGTCCTGGGATGTGGGTCCTAGAAGATGGTGACAGGAACCTCCTGGAACTGATCACTCAGGACCACATGGACCCAGGCAGCTTTCCTGGACTCATAGGCTGCCTGTGAACCTGGCACTCTAGAAACAGCAGCAAAAGCTGTCCAGTGACACAGCAGTTTTCTCTTGGTCACATCTTTCTGTAATGTTTGTAGCATTTCTTTCTCTCTGTGTGTGTCTCTGTCCCTGTCTCTCTCCACCTCTATCTCTCTGTCTCTACATATCTCTCTCTCTGTTTCTGTCTCTCTGTCTTCATCTCTCCCTATATCTCTGCTTCAGTCTCAGTTTCGCTCTATCTCTGTCTCTCTCTTGATCTCTCTGTCTCTATCTCTCTGAATCTCTCTGTCTCTGTCTCCTTCTGTCTCTCTCTCTGTTTGTCTCTCTATCGCTGTCTCTCTCTGTTTCTCTGTTTCTGTCTATCTCTCTCTACCTTTTGTCTGTGTGTGTATGTGTCTTTCTCTTTCACATACACACACAAATAACAGTCCTTGTTTTTGTCTCAGAATTTACAACCAACCCATTTGCCATCAGGACACCTGGAGCTCCTTAATGGCTGCACCTGTATTGCCTCCCCAAGGGTATGCTGTAGTTTGTGCTACACAGCAGCTAAAACTATAATAGAAGTTGTTCTTGCCTGAAGAAAGTAAGGGAGGAAATTTTAAAGAGAGAGAGAGACTACAAACTCAGCCTAAATCTCTGGCTAGCCGCTGAACAATGGATACACAAGAAAGGCACAAATCAGCTCAGTTGACCCAGTCACTATGTTGAGAGGGAGTCTAAATCACATGGAGGGCCCACACATGGCTGTTCTGCCAAAGTTCAGCTGGGCCCTCAGCCCACAAGCACATGGGTGCAATTGAGGCCCACAGACTCCTAATTGCCAGACACTTGGGTGTGACACTTTCAGATGATTCCAACCCTCAGTCTTCGGTCTTCCAGTTGAAGCATCAAACATCACAGAGAGAGATTAATTGTCCTTGCAGTGTCCTGTGTAAATTGCTGCAACCAATTTACACAGGACA
>NW_007016658.1:0-947 GCF_000164805.1 Carlito syrichta
CAGATTATGAGATGACTCCAGTGCCCTGTTTTAACGTTAACCTAGAGGTAATTGGAGCCACGCAGCGGTCTTCTCTCTGTGTAGGATCTTATGCACATTGTGATATTTAGATTTGTGATTTAGACTGTTCATTCTGACAGCAGAACAGAAACTCTAAATAGGACTGAGATAAGGATCAGGAAGAGTGGGAGGTTGTTGCCAGGATCTAGGAGAAAAATGATGAGGCTTTAACTAACCTGGAAAGGAAGAGGTAGAGTTTTAAAATGGAACCAGCAGGACTTGGTGATGGATTGGATTGGATAAGTACTGAGGGAGTGGGAGGAATCTAGAATGAAGCCCAGGCTTCTGAAATCTTCCCTAAAAGTCCCTTATCTAGGGCCTCCGTTGTAGGCATTAAGGGGCAGGAATCAATGGCATAAGCTTTGGAGTGTGGAGGATTCAAAAGTTGGCTACGTTACATATTAGTTTGCTAATTTGGGGAGAAATTTCTTAGCCCCTTTAAGTTTTGGTTTCCTGAAATGTAAATGGAAGTAATAATACCATATACCTTATAATAGAGTATACATAGTAAGTATTCAATAAACACTGGCTGCTATTTTTACTGTTATCATTACTTTATTTTTGCAGAATAAGTTAAATATTATAAAGATTATTGTATTCGACATATAAAACATAAAAAGTACAACTATTCTAATTTAAAAACTTACAAAAACTCACATGACTATTCTACTCACCAATTTAGAATGCTCAAGAAATTTTAATTAACACATTTTATTCTTTCACTACATTTTCCTTTGAGGCATTTTATATCACTTGCTCTTGGAATTCAAAATTGGTATTCTCATTTCAAAAAATACACACCTGTAATCCCAGCACTTTGGGAGGTCAAAGTAGGAGAATTGCTTGAGGCCAAGAGTTTGAGATCATCCTGGGCAACATAGTGAAGG
>NW_007016659.1:0-1000 GCF_000164805.1 Carlito syrichta
CGTATTTTGGTCTTTAATTAGAGATGGAGGTGTCGATGAGAATGTGTGTTATGCCGTACTCTCCTGAGGGCTGCTACTGTCCTGGTGATGAACAGACAGAGAAGTGTTTTATAATCAAATAAGAGTATCATGCAAATGCAGATTTCTAGTTCAGTCCCTGGATTGCTTTCTAAGATATAGTAATATTACTGTAGTGATTCAAAATTTTATTCTTAAGAGGTTCTTGTGCCCCAATTAGAGGGAGAATTCTTATTTTGTATGGACATGATGCCCAAAAGATTGCTCCTAATGTAGGTCTTATTCCACAGACTCCCCAGTGGGCCCGATTTATTTTGACTCTCTTTGAGGCTAACTGACTGTGATAGACAATTTTTAGCCTTCGTCTCAGAAATGATGCCTTAAGAAGCTGTGTTGTTCTATACTGCAGGCTCTGTGATAAGTTCATGCTTTCAGTACCACCTAAACGTGCCTATTAAATTGGAGTTCAGGGTACCTAGATTCTTGATTTGATCATGTAAGTCTTGAAATTTTGTCCAGGAGGCATAGAAAAATCCTTCAAAGTTTTGAGTGTTTAATCTGTTTGAACAGAGTCTCAGGAAGGGGTTAGCCAAAGAATATCAAACCCTGTTATAAACAGTTTGTCAAAAACTAACAGAGAATGTCTCACACAAACACCTGAAGCATTCAAGTTTTTCAGGAAATTGCTGAAGATCTGTTTGATGGAGTCCGTTTTTTATCACAGTTGGTAGACAGTTATGGCTATTTGGGGAGGTATTATAGGGGGGAGAAGCTTCTCTGTCTATCTATATCTATCTATCTATCTATCTATCTATCTATCTATCTATCTATCTATCTATCTATCTACCTTCCTCCCTCCCTTCATCTCTAGCTACCTACTCACCTACCTACCTACTTACTTACTTATTATCTATCAACTATATATTCTTCCTTCCTTCCTCCCATCTATCTTTTGTCTACCTACCTACATAATATTTATCTA
>NW_007016660.1:0-1109 GCF_000164805.1 Carlito syrichta
TCCCAAAATTGGATTTTCTCCATATTGGGTGCACCAGTGATAAGCACTCTTTTGTGATGACAGTCTGAGTGACTAGCCCTCATCCATAATGGGTGAAGCAAGAGACTGACCCTCCCTTTTTTTGGCACTACAGTTTCAATCAATTGTATATGTGGGTGTCCTATTGACTAGACCTCCTCTGACTGGCCCTTCTCTATTATGGATGCCCCAGTGAATGCCCCACCTCTGTGAGGATTGCTCCAGTGACTGACCCTAATCTCTGATAGCTGTCTCAGTGACAGATTCTCCTTTTTAATGGATGCTTCAGTGACCTTCTCTCCTGTGATGGGTGGTCAATGACTGGGCCACCTCAGTGATTGAGGCCCCAATGACTGTCTCTCCTCTCTAATGTGTGACTTAGTGTCTGTCCTTCCCCATGTGTTTGATGCCTCATTGACTGTCCCCTCTATGTGATCAGTACACCAGCTATTGGTTCTAACTTGATGATTAATCTAGTGACTGGCCTCCACCATGTTTGTTCCAGTGACTAGTCTTCCACTATCATGGGTGATCCTGCGACTGTTCTTCTCTCTTATGGGCACAGCAGTGGCTTTCTTTTCTCTGATATGGAGTCACTGTGACTTACTCTCTTAGGTGATAGATGACCCAATGACTGAGCCTCCTCGATAACAGGTGCCCAATGACTGGATTTCTCTGTGATGGGTTTTCAGTTACAGGCCTCTTCCATAACGGTGTCACAGTGATTGGTATTCCTCTATGTTAGGTGCCCTGTGGTTGACTCAATTCAGTGATAGATGCCCCAGTAACTGAGCCTCCTCTATAATGTGTGCCTCAACGATTGGTTTTCCTCTGTGATTAGAGTCCCAGTGATTTGCCCTCCTCTGTGAAAAATGCCCCAGAGACTGTAACACCTCTGTTATAGGTGCTCCAGTGACTAGCTTTCCTCTCTGTCACCACTGAGATACTGAGTCTCCTTCATGTTTGCCCAGTGACTAGCCCTGCTCCATATGGTTACACCATTGTCTGGACTAGCTTGGTGTTTGGTGTTCCAAATTGGCCCTCACCATATTGTGTGCCCCAGTCACTAGACCTCCTCTTGGATGAGGTCC
>NW_007016660.1:1129-2831 GCF_000164805.1 Carlito syrichta
ACTGTAGTGACAAACCTCTTTGTGATGAATGTCCCAGTGATTATCCCCCTCTGTGATGAGTGCTAGAGTGAATGACCCTGCTCTGTAATGGGTGACCCAGAGACTCCTCCTCTGGGATGGAGTCCTAGTGACTGGTCTTCATGACTGGCACTCTTGTGTGATGGATGCCCCTGTTACTGGCCGTCATCTGTGATGATTGTCTCAATGAATAGCCCTATTCCAAAATTAGTGCCCCAGTGACTTGCCCTCCTCTCTGTTGGATGTTCAATTGAATGGTCTTCTTCTTCCATTGGTGACCCAGTGACTGTACTTCCTCTGTGATTTGTACAGACCCAGTGACTGTACTTCCTCTGTGATTTGTGACCAGTGACTTGTGCTTCTCAGTAATTGTTGCCCCAGTCTGGCTCTCTTCTGTCATGGTTGTCCCACTTACTGGTCCTCATTCATAATAGGTGTTTCATTGACTGTTTCCCCTTTGTGATGGATGTCCCAGAGACTAGGGCCATCTCCATAATATGTGCCAGAGTGACTGGGTTATCCCTGTGACTGTTGCCCTAGTGACTGGCCTTCGTATGTATTGGATGCCCCAGTGACTAGCCCTCTGTTGTGACAGGTTTTACAGTTACTGGGCTTCCTCAGTAATGGGTGATCCAGTGACTGTTCCTCCTCTATGATTGGTGCCAAAATGATTGGCCATTCTCTGTGATGGATGTCACAGTGTGTAGTCTTATAATGAATGTCTTAGTATCTGAGTCAGTCTCAAAATGAATGCCACAGTGAAAATACCTACAATCTGATAATGCCTAAATGACTGGACCTCTTCCATCACTGGTGCTCTATTAACTGGTTTTATTCTGTGATTGGAACCCAGTGACTGTGTCTCCTCAAAAATGAGTGCCCCAGTGACTAGCCCTCCATGATAGTTTTCCCAGTGGCTGAGACTACCCTTTGATGATTGCCCCAGGAACAAGTCCTCCTCTGTAATGGATGTACCTGTGCCTGTTCATTCTCCATAAGAGGTGTCCCATTGACTGATCCTATGCTGTTATTTGTGCCCCATTGACAGGGTCTCCTCTAAATAGGCTGCCTCGCTGACTATTTATTTTCTGGATGGAAGTTCCAGTAACTGAACCTCCTCCATAATTTGTATCCCATTGTCTAACTCTCCTCTGTGTAGAGCGCCCTGGTAACTAGCTCTTCTCTGTGATGAGATTCTTAGTGAGTGACTCTCCTCTTTTATAAATGTCTCAGTAACTGGTTCTCCACTATGTAATATGCCACAGTTACTGATTCCGTTCTTTAATGGGAACCACACTGATTTTGCCTCCTTCGTGATGTCTGGCCCAGTTAGTGAACCTCCTCTGTGATTGGATACTTATTGACTGAGCTCATCCTAATGGTTGACTCAGTGACTGACCCTCATCCAAGATATGTTCCATAGTGACTGACACTCCACTGTCATGGGTGTCCCAGGAACTGGCCCTCTTCTCTGATAGCTATTCCAATGATTGGGCCTCCTCTATCCTCAGGCCCACAGTGACTGACTCTCCTTTCTGATGAATGTTCCAGTGATTGGGGATCCTCTATAATGGTACTCCATTGACTGAGACTCCCCGTTGAATGGTGCACTATTGCCTGACCTTCTTCCAAATTGAGTTCCCCAATGACTAGACCTCCTTAGTAATGGGTGTTCCAGCACTTC
>NW_007016660.1:2851-4267 GCF_000164805.1 Carlito syrichta
ATCCTCCATGATGGGTTTCTCAGTGACTGGCCCTGCTCTGTGATAGGTGTCTCAATTACTGTGCCTCTTCTGCGACAAGTGAGTAGACCTCTGTGATGGCTTGCACAGTGACATTGATTCTACTGTGATGGGTATCACAGGTAGTGTCCCTTCTCTGTGATCCTGTGATCGGAGCTCCAGTGACTCAGCCCCTCCAGTGTTGGGTGCCCTAGTGACTGAACTTTCTCTGTGATGGGTGCCTCAGTTACTGGTCCTCATCTGTAATGTATGACTAAGAGACTTGTTCACTGGGTTCCCCAGTGACTGTCTCTCCTCTGTGATGGTTGTCCCGTTTACTGACTTTCCTGACTGATGGGTGTCTCGGTGAATAGGGTTTTACTGTGATGGATACTCCAGTCCGTGATCCTACCCATAAATATGTGCTCCAATGACTGTAATTCCCAGTGCTTATAATTCCTCTCTAGTGGGTGTCCCAGTGACTGGTATTCAACTGTGATGGATGCCCCACTGACTGACTCTCCTCTGTGACTCCTACCACAGTGACTGTCCCTAATCCATTACATAAGCTTGAATAACTACACTTCCTTTATGACAGGTACCTCAGTTTATGGTTCTCCTCAATGCTGTGATTTCCAAAGACTGACTTTCCTCTGTGATTGTTGTACCAGAAATTGACTTCTCTGTGATTGTGCCTCAGTGAATGTCCCTCATCCATAATGGTTGTTCCAGTGACTGATCCTCCTCTGTGATTGGTCTCCCACTTAATAGGCCTCCTGAATAATGAGTTCTCCAGTGATTATTCCTCCTTTGTGGAAGGAGTCCACATTACTGGCCTTCTTGTGTGATGAGTATACCAGTGCCATGCCCTCCTTTGCAGAGGGTGTCCCAGTGACTGTTCTTTCTCCGTGATTGAGGCTACAGTGACTGGCTTTTCTCTGTGATGTGTGCTACAGTGACAAGCTCACTTTTGTTATGGTTGTCCCTGTAATTAGGTATCCTTGAATCATACATTTGGGAAAGGCCTTCTTCTTCGGTGGCTTCCATAGTGGCTGGCCCTCCACTTTTTTGGCTGCCCCAATGAGTGTCCCTCACTTTTGATGCATGCCCTAGTGACTGGCCCTATTGTATCATGGATGCCCCAGTGACTGCCCCTCATCTGTGAAGGTTGTCCTTGTGATTAACCATCCTCCAAAATAGGTGCCTCAGTGACTAGTCCTGCTCTATAATGGGTTACCTGTGTCTGGTCCTCTTCCAAATGGGTGACCCACTGACATAGCCTTCTCTGTTTTGGGTATCCAAGTGACTGGGCTTCCTCTGTCATCAGAGTCCCTCTGACTGGACCTTGTCATTATTGGTTCCCCAGTGACTAGTCTTCCTCCTTTATGGGTGCCACAGTCATTGTACCTCTTCTGTATT
>NW_007016660.1:4573-6743 GCF_000164805.1 Carlito syrichta
CCTTCTTTGTGATGGATGTGAGACTCTGTGACTGAATCACTCTTGTGATTGGTGGCCTAGCGACCGGCCTTTATATATGTTGGATGTCCCAATGACTAGCCCTCCTTTTTTATGGGTGACACAGTGACTGGGGACTCCTCTATAATGAGTGCCTCAGTGACTGTTCCTCTCTGTAATTGGTGCCAAAATGATTGACCACCCTATGTGATGGGTACCAAGGTGTCTAGTCTTCTTTTTGATGGGTATTATACTATCTGGGTATGCCTAAAATGAGGGTTGCAGTAATAAACCTTCTTCTCTGATGGTGTCCCTGTAACTGGCCCTACTCTAATAATGGGAGTTTCAGTGCCTAGGCCTCCTACATTATAGGTGTCCCATTAATTCCTAATATGGGTTTGGCTTCCCAGTGACTAACCCTTCTCCAACCTGGATTCCACAATGACTAGTCCTCCTCTGTGATGGATGTTCCAGTAATTGAGCATCCTCCATAACTGGCATCCCAGTAACTAGACCTCCTGCATGATGTGTTTCCCAGTGACTGGCTCAAGTCTGTGATGAGTGTCCCAGTGACTGACTGTCTTATGTTATAGATCTTGCAATGACTCATCTTCCTTTATAATGGGTGTCCTAGTGACTGGCCAATCAAAGTGAAAAATGCTCCAGTGACTGACACTCTTAGGTGATGGTTAGCACACTGATTTTGTCTCCTCTGTGTTGGCTACCAAGTTACCAGCGATCCTCTGTGAGTCAATGCTCAGTGACTGAGTCCCTCCTTATGGGTTCCCGAGTAACTGGACCTTGTCTGTGACAGGTACCTCAGTGACTACCTGTCTTTTGTGATAGGTGCCCATCAGTGCACCTCAGTGCTCAGTGACTGACCATCCTTTGATTTGTGTTCCTAATTGACTAGCTCTCTTTTTTAATGGGGAACCCAATGACTGGTTTTCCTCTGTTTTGGCTGTCAACTTACTGGTCTGCCTCTCTTATTGGTGCCCCAAAGGGCAGCCTTTTTTGTGAAGGGTGCCAAAGTGACTGGTCCTCCTTTAAAACATGTGCCCAACTACCATCACACCTCTTGATGCGTTCCCAGTGGCTCGCTTTCTTTCTTGATGGGTGTTCAAGTGAGTGCCTATTCTGTGACCCATGCCTCAGGGACTGGCCCTAATTTACAGTGGATGACATCATGACTAGGATTCCTCTGTGTCGAGTGACCCAATGTCAGGCTCATCTCTCCGATGAGTAGCCATATGACTGGCTCTCCTCTGTGACGGTTGTTTTAGTGACTCGGCCTCCTCCATAATGAGTGCTATGGTGACCGGCCCTCCTTCATTATGGGTGTCCTATTGACTGGGACTCTACTGTTATTGAAGCTTCAGTGATTGGCGATCCTTCATAATTGTTGCCCCAATGACTTACAATGCTCTGTGATTTGTGTGTTACTCACTCAACATCCTGAATAATTGGTGCGCCAATGACTAGCCCTCCTTTGTGATGAATGTCCTCATTGCTGACCCTCCTGTGTTGGGTATCCCACTGACTGGCCCTCCTCTGTAATGTGTGTCCCAGTGATCGGCTATTATTCATGATTGGTGCACCACTGACTAACCCTCCTCTGTGATGTGTGTCTTTGTTGCTAAACCTCTGAGATGGGTGCTCGAGGGAATGGCCTTCCTCTGTGATGGGTGCCCCAGTTATTGGAATTTCTCCATATTGTTGCCCCAGGGATTTACACTCCTCCATTATGGATGCCTTTGTGGCTGGCCCTCCTCTGTGATGAACATTCCAGTGAATGGACTTCCTCTGTGATTAGTACCCCAGTGACTGACCCTCCTCCATGTTGTTACTCCTGTGACTGACCCTCCTCCATTAAGGGTGCCCCAGTGACTTTGCCTTCTCTGTGAGAGGTGCACAGTGACAGACCCACATTCATAATGGTTGCTCTAATGACTAGTCCTCCTCTGTGATGGGTGTCCCACTTACTGAGCTGTCTATATAATGAGTGCCCCAGTCACTAGTCCTCTTTTATGATGGGTGTCTTTGGGACTGTGACTCCTCCAAAATGTGTGTCCCAGTGACCGGGCCTAATCTGTGATTAATGTCCTAGTAACTGGCCTTTACATATGATGAGTTCTAGTGACTAGTACTCCTCTCTGATGGGTGTCACAGTGAC
>NW_007016660.1:7884-8863 GCF_000164805.1 Carlito syrichta
TGGTTACTCAAGTGACTGGTGGTGCCATACTCTGTTATTGGTGCCACATTGTCAAGCCCTCCTCTATTTGGGTGTCTCAGTGACTAGCTCTTCTCTTTGAGGGATGCTCCCATGACAGGTTAATCTCTGTTATGGTTGCCCCAGTTATTAGCCCTCTTCTGTGATAGCTGTCCCAGCGAATGACCCTCATCTATAGTGGGTGCCTCAGTGACTTTCCATTGTGAGGGGTGCCTTAATGACCAGGATTTCTCTCTGAATGGGTCCCCATTGACTAACGCTTCTCTCTGATGAATGCCTCAGTGACTGTCCCTCTTCATGTGTGTGTTGTCTCATTGACCGGCCCTCCTCTGTCATTAGTGCCCTAATAACTGACCTTTATGTGTGATGGGTACCCAACTGATTGACTTCCTCTGTGAATGGTTCCGCAGTGAATGATGCTCCATGGTTATTGTGTCCCAGTGAATGACCTCCTCTCTGTTGACTGCCCAAGTGACAGCCTCCTCCATAAATAACGGAATCCCCAGTAACTGGCCTTCTCTGTGATGTGTCTTCCAGTTTGAACCGTCTCTGTAGTTGTCCAAGTGATTGGCTTTCTCTGTAAGGGGCGCCCTCAGGTACTTAAACTTCTCCGTGATGGGTTCTCCAGTGACTGGCTTTCTTCATTTATGAATTTCTAAGTTGCTGCCCCTCCTCTGTGTTGGGTGTCCCAGTGATTGACCCTCCTTTGTGTTGGGTGCTCCATTTACTGGCACACTTCTTTGATAGCTGTCCAAGTGATTTGACTTACTCTGTAATGGGTACCTCAGTTACTGTCTTTCCTCTGTAACGGGTGATAGGTGATACAGTGACAGGACTTCCTCTGTGATTTGGTCTCCAGTGACAGTCTCTCCTCTGTGATTGATGCTTCAGTAACTGTCCGTACTCTGTGTCTGGTTACTGACTGACTGGTCCCCCTTTGTCATCAGTGCTCCAGTGACTG
>NW_007016661.1:0-872 GCF_000164805.1 Carlito syrichta
AGAAGGAAGGAAGGAAGGAAGGAAGGAAGGAAGGAAGGAAGGAAGGAAGGAAGGAAGGAAGGAAGGAAGAAAAGAAAAGAAAGAAATGCACAAACTGCCACCACATCTAATCTACAGTTTAAGATGCTCCACCTTCCAGAAGAAAATGATAGAGAAACAGAGAATTCACAAGGCAGGGGTTGCGACGGTTTCCAGTAAGTTCTTTCTCTCCTGTGCTTTGTCACCCAAATTGCTGCCTTTGACTAGATATCTCTTGAGAAACTCTTAACTGCCATGTAATAAAATCTATTAGAAAATAATTCAAGTTCTCCCACATATAGATTTTTGTAGATACAGAATGTTTTAGAAGAATTATTCTCTCACACATATTTTATTAAAAAGCCGAGTGCTACACATCGCTCTTCTTAAAACAAAATTACTACCTGCAAGGAAATAGCTGTTTTTGAAAGAAAAAAAAGAGGGGGGGGGACCTTCCAATGGAGCCCCTCTGTATTTCATTATAATTCGTTTGTTAAGTATTGAAAGGATAATGGATAACAATGCATTTGTTAAATGAAAAAAAAAACTTCAAACATAAAGATTCATTTATGGGTTTCTTTCCTGGTGGTGTATGATTTTCTAAATCTATTCAAGTTTACAGATTTTAACGATTTGCACTCAGCATGTCAGAACAAAGGTGGAGATTTTGTTATCAAGTTTAGAAAAAATCATAAAGACAAGGTAACATCTTACACAAAACTTCTCTAGACTTTAGGAAGAACAGAAGCCGTGACTTTTAAAATCATGGGAGCCTGGGCCGTTACCTCCAGATGTGCAGGAGTTTCTTCTGGGTGTGGGGGGGCTGGTGCTGCCTGGTTTGGGCCCTGCACCCA
>NW_007016662.1:0-959 GCF_000164805.1 Carlito syrichta
GAGGATGGGTTAAAGAAAGCCTTGAAGGTAGAGAAGCAATGGGGATTAAATGACAGTATAGAGAGTCACGATTATTGACTCTACTTCTCTATTAGAACATGTAACTCAGTGGTGTTCAATTCTAGCTGTTTATTATAAACCTTGAGTTATCTTTAAATAAAAAAATTAATATCTGGTCCCTAACTCAACTTAACTAAATCAGAATATGGAGAAAGTGCCTGGATATCTTCATCCATTTTTGAAAGTTTTCCAGGTCTTTTAGGTATGCAAATAGACTGAGAATCATTGACTCGACTTGAAATGTTGAGAGTTGCCTTAGTTTGAATGAAGTACAGAACTACAAATTCCAGGAGAAAAGAAGCGCTCTCCCTCCATATGAGATCCTAGAATACCACAGACACAAGGAAAGTTGTATAATAGGTCAAGTAATTTGCACACAAATGTTATTAATGTTATTAAACACATTTATACTCAACCACAATTCTCTGTTGATAAACTTTGGAAAGAAAAATGAAAGAAGGATATTTTCTGTACTCATAAAATTTCTCTCCATGCTCAGAAAAGACTTTGGAGCAGAGGCCTCAAGGCAGAGTTGTGGAGCTGAGAGAAAGTCAAATAAGATTCATCCTTGAGGTTAGATTTTTTAACAAATTATGTTTAGAGGTGAGTATAGAGAGATCCACATTTTAAATCAGAAAAACTATTCACCCAGAGGTGTATTATGTCCTGGTTACATCACTGCACCTAAATTTATTTCGTTAAAAGAGAAATCCACTGTCAATTTGTCGTGACCAAACTGTTTGTTAGAACACAGTATTACTTCAGTCAACTCTTCCTTCTTTTCTGTTTTATCAGTTTGTCAGTTATTCTGAATGTTCACCCTTTCGATAATTCATTCCTTGTCCCAATCTGTTTTACCATGACAGTTTCATTGGGTACTTTTAATCCTGGCTTGTTAT
>NW_007016663.1:0-848 GCF_000164805.1 Carlito syrichta
CACTGACCTTGGAAGCACGGGCACATAGAGAGAGAGGCCTAGAAAGGCCATCGAACGCAGCCCCCAGCCAGAGCCGAATCTCCTCCGGCTCATGCTGGACGAACAGTTGGACAACATGACCGGTGACAGGTTTCCGGGGGAGCCCAACCCACCGGGGCACAGCTCAAGCTGTCAGAAGGGCCTTTCCAAACCCAGCTGAGCGCTGCCTCCTCACTCCTGCCTTCTGGAGGCCCGCTGGGCGAGGGTTACTATTTGACAGCCATCCGTGTGTGTCCCCTGCTTCGTGGTACACGTGGCCTTAAGTACAGAGGCTCCTGTTCTGTCTGTATGGCTAACCCCTGATGGAAGCCCATCAACATCCCCGAGAGGGACTGAGTCTAGCCCCTCTCCCACGTGACAGCCCTGCCAGCAAGTGACGACTGTTCTTCAGGGCACAGAGCTGAGACCCTCTCGACTGATGACCCTCTCCTGACCCCTTTCATCTGGCAAGTCCTTCTAAAGGTGTCGACCTATTGGCTGAGCGGGGTGGCTCAGCACCTCTACTGCCAGCACTCTGGGAGGTCAAGGCAGGAGGATTGCTTGAGGCCAGCACTTCGAGACCAGCCTGGGCAACATGTCAATACCTCGTCTCTACAAAAGTAAAAGACAATTAGTCAGGTGTGGTGGCATGTGCCTGTAATCCCGGTTGCTTGAGAGGCTGAGGAGGGAGGATCGTCTGAGCCCAGGAGGTGAAGGCTGCAGTGAGCCATGATCGTGACACTGCACTCCAGCCTGGGCTATGGAGTGAGACTCTGATACCAAAAAAAATGTATCAACTCATGATGAATCCCAAAGCTCCAGAAGCAGAA
>NW_007016664.1:0-843 GCF_000164805.1 Carlito syrichta
GGTCAACAATGAAATCAAGATGAAAATTTAAAAATTCCTTTAAATGAATGAAATCAGGAAAGAAGACTCCAATTAGCACAATCAGAAATGAAAATGGAGCCGTTACAACTGGTACTACAGAAATTCAAAAGATAATCCGACTGTTATGAACAATTCTATGCAAACAAACTAGACAATGTAGTGGAAATAAGTAAATTCTTGGAGACATGCAACCCCTCAACCCTGAATCAGGAAGAAATAGAAACCGTTATCAAACCAATAAAAAGTAGCTAGACTGAAACAGTAATTAGAAGTCTTCTGACAAAAACAAAAACAAAAGACAAAAACAAAAGACAAAAACAAAATTCAGGACCTGATGGACTCACAGATGAATGTGACCAACCTTTAAAGAAAAACTGGCACCAATTTTGCCGAAGGTATTCCACTAGATTGAACAGGAGGGAATTCTCCCTAACTCATTCTATGAGACCACTATCACTCTGATACCAAAGCCAGGAAAATACACCCATGACCAAGTGGGTTTTATTGTAATGATGCAAGGGGAGCTCCATGTACTCAAGTCAATACATGTGATCAACTACATAAGCAGAATCAAAACCAAAAATTATATGGTCATTTCAATAGATGCAGAAAAAGCATTTGATAAAATCCAGTATACCTTCATGATAAAAACCCCAGCAAAATAGGCATAGAGGAAACATTTCTCAAAATAATGACAGCCATATACAGCAAACCTACAGCCATTGTCATCCCTAATGGAGAAAAGCTGAATGAATCCCCCCTCAGAACTTGAACAAAGCAAAGATGCCCACTTTCACCATTCCTATTCAACAAAGTACTGGA
>NW_007016665.1:0-1163 GCF_000164805.1 Carlito syrichta
GGGCTCAAGCAGTCCTCCTGCCTCAGTCTCACAATGTGTTAGGATTACAGGCGTGAGCCCCTGCACCCAGCTGCTGGCTAGCCTTCAGCAGACTTATCGAATTCTGCATTGTGGCCCTGCCATCTTGATTCAGGAGAATTTGAAGAAATTAGCTTACGTCACTCGTTTTCAAGGAAAATGTGGGATTTGGGCATTATCTTCCCCAAAGGGCTTTTACATCAGGGAGCAGAGAGGAAGTTGTTCAGGTGATGGCCAGCAGCTGTGATTAGGAAGAAGCTCCTCTTGCAGGAAGCTCAGGGGATGTGGGAAAGAGATGAAAGAAAAGAAGGAGGGAAGCAAGAAAGAAGGAAAGAGAGATGCAGGGTGATCACCAGGAAAGGGTGCCTTAGAATGAGAATCTCTAAGGTCTGAAGTTAGGATTCTCTGCATTTTACTCTGTAACAGGACATATCAAGTCTCAATAATGTCTTATTTTTTTTTCTTTTTTGAGTTAGTCTCTATCGCCCAGGCTGGAGGGCGGTGACGTGATCATAGCTCACCACATCCTCAACCTCCTGGATTGAGGCAGTCTTTCCACCTCAGCCTCCTGAGTAGCTGGGACTATAGGCATGCACCACCATATCCAGCTAATTTATTTTTTTATCTTATAGAGATGAGGTCTTGCTATGTTGCCTAGGCTGGTCTCAAACTCCTGGGCTCAAGCAGTCCTCCCGTCTTGACCTCCCAAAGTGCTGAGATTGCAGGCATGAGCCACCGTGCCTGGCCTCAGTCCACGTCTGTAAAGACCAACATTATTTACAAAACATTATTTACAAAATTATTCTAACTGCTAAAATAATCTAGCTTTTCTGTTGCTGCTGTTGCTTTGTTCGCAGGTGAACTTTGGCGTGTACCTGATGCACATATCTCGGGATGTGTCTTCCCCGTGTGTCCTGTCTGTAGGATCTCAGGTGTTCCCTGTGTGGAAAGGGAACACAGAATACCACTATTTACCTGCTACTGAGAAACACCAGGATGTTTGCTCCTGACATCTCTTTCCCGGCATGCATTAAAGTATCTCTTTTACAATGATCTTTTATTGTTAAGATCTGTAACTTGGTTCAGTAGCACTTGGTCTTTTGAATAAGGAGAGTCTTGTCCTTTCGAGGTCAGGACTGGTGTCA
>NW_007016666.1:0-1440 GCF_000164805.1 Carlito syrichta
AGCGTGTAGATACAAGATGCTGAATGGAAGAGAGGGAAAGTTATGGCAGGGGATAAAAGGTATTTTTTTATGTTTCTTGTGGGCAGGTTGTCTCAGTATAATCCCATGGATGGGGCTGGGTGAGTAATATTGCTGTAGGAAACTCTGTAATAATCCTACTAAATAAATGGGTTCAGAGTATACTAGGTACAAATAAGAAATTGAATGGACAGAGGAGTTGGAAACCAGCAACATGGATTTAAAAAAAAATTCCACCTCTGTTCTCTCCTTTTGCCTTTGGTTGTAACTTCTTTATCACCATGTTTTCTAATGAAATGCTAAAACTTTTAGTACAGGGACTGAATTTACTTTATTTTGTACCTACTTGTTCTCTCCTACTTAGCTTAGTGACATGACCATAGCACAATAGTATATATAATTTGTGAAGGCAGGAATTATTTGACTTGAGGAGTCCAATTGACTCGTGAGCCATAGACAAGTGAGGTGGGGATGGGGGGTCTTGTAGAGGTGAAATAGAGATCAGGAGAACAACCAAAGAGAAGGTGGTAGGAAAGTGGAAGAGAAGTGAAAAGTGAAAGAAACGTGGCTGAAAGCTACTGGAGGTGGCAGTGGTCAAGTAGATGGAGATGGTACATTGTATCATGCAAGGAGGATCCAATGTAAGATGGTGGGAAGAATGCGGTGTTTACTAGAGTGATCTTGCTTAAGATCAGAGGTAACATTTAGACCCTTTCCTAAGATAATTGGTGAGCACAAAGGCGGTTTCCACAGCTAGAATGGGGGAAAAAAAATCAAAACAGTTAAACATACATTACTGAAAATGAAACTAAAAGAGATGAGGAGAATTTGGCCCACCAGTAATAATTAAAAAAGCTCTCTTCTTGAGACTGGAGTTCAACCAGAGCCAAAACTGCCACCAGGATGACTTACTTGGTGCTAGGCTGCCTAGCTCCTTAAATAGGAAACTCATCAGTTCTCTCAACCATAGCACAAGAGTGGTTCATAGCCCAAGATAGTATTCAGCATGCATGTGGGAACTAAGAGGTACCAACATGTGACCAAAGTACTGTGAGTAAGTTATTGGGTGGTTCCCTATGACAAGGCCAGGATAAACATCTGGAAAGGATGATGACAATGATGAACTCTATTCTCTCACAACATTTAACTCAACCTATCAGAGTAGGACCATGCAGGAAATATAACAATAAAACAATTTTACATTTTAGACCAATAAAGATCATTCTAGACATAGCTAGAGACAGAGAAACTTGGAGTCTGAAGGCTGTTTGTCACAGAAGACTCACTACACCTTAAGCAATTGGTTTATGTCTACCCATGGAAGACAAGTCTACCCTACTGCCTCTCCATGAACCTTAGCAACCTAATCATTTTTAGCTCTTCAGCCTAAGTTCTCTTTATTTTTCCATGTATTAGCTCCAA
>NW_007016667.1:0-831 GCF_000164805.1 Carlito syrichta
TAATACACCCATCACAGAGAGAACTACTCACTGCTACACCAATCATATATAAAGGTCAATCACTAGGGCAACAATCACAGAGAAGGCTCTGTCACTGTTGCATCCAAGATGGAGGAGGACCAGTCACTGAGACATGCATTACACAAGAAGACTTGTCAGTGGGGCACTCATACACGAAGGCTAGTCACTGGACACTAACCACAAATGAGGTCTAGTCACTGTGAAACCCATCACAGTATTACCAGTCACAGAGGCACCAATCACAGAAGAGTGCCAGTCCCTGTGGCACATATTATAGAGGAGAACCAGTCATTTGGAATCCATCACAGAGGAAAGGCAGCCCCTGGGACAACCATCACAGATGAGAACTAGGAGAGTTAGATATTAAGGCTGTCGACACAGAAGAGAGTCAGTAACTGGGTTTCCCAACAGGGAGAAGCAACAGTCACCAAGGAATCCACTAGAGAGGGAATTCTGTCAAACGGACATCATTCATAGAGGTGGCTAAGTGATTGTGGGACCCATTAAAGAGGATACATATTCACTGGGAAAACTATCAGAGAGAATGCCCTGTCACTGAGGTACATATCAAAGAAGAGGGTCAGTTACTGAGATACCTATCATTGGGGAGGGGAAGTTACTGGGGTATCCAATAAGAAGAGGCCTAGTCACTAGGACAGACATTATAGAGGAGGGTCAATCACAAAGGAGGTCTAGTCACTTGGGCACCCATCAAAGAAGAAATCCAGTCACTGAGGAACCTACAACAGAGGACAGGCAGCCACTGAGATAACAATGAGAGAGGAGGCCCAGTAAATGGGACACCCATCA
>NW_007016668.1:0-916 GCF_000164805.1 Carlito syrichta
AAGTGTGAAACAAGCATTAATGATACAGATTTGATTTTCCTATAATAATAAAACCAAACTGAGGTTCCTTTTTGTTCATACTCCCACTGAGGCCACAGCACTGTTTAGCTAAGGGCGATGGATGGAATAAGTGGTCCTTTATTAGAATCAGATTTGAACAAAGGTTTTACATATCCCAAACGTTGCTGGGCATTTTCAAACATTCCCGATGCAGTTCTTTAGGACAGTGTTGGCAATATCTAGGAAAATTAAACATAATGTGTTTATTTCATCCACATAATTTCATTTCTAAGAATTCATCTTTCAGGTATACTCATAGAAGCATGCAACGACATACACATGTGCAGGGTCACTTACTACAGCATTGCTTATGATGGTAAAAGCCTGCAAACATCTAAATGTCTTTCACTAGGAAACTCAATACTCTCTAATAAATTACAGAATATTCATACAACAGAGTATTATGTAGTGTTCAGGGAGAGGAGGTAGCTGCTATTTCTGACACAGACAGACCTCTAAGTCTTATCATTAAGTGACTAAAAACTAGTCATAAGACATAATGTTTCCAGTTGCGCGATTATATATATATATATATATATATATATATACATGTTTCTGTCCTACATAGAAGCTTTTGAGAATACACAAGAAGCTGGGTGTGGTGGCTCATGCCTGTGGTCCCAGCACTTTGGGAGACTGAGGCCGGAAGACTGCTTGAGCCCAGGCATTCAAGAACAGCCTGGGCAACACAGCAAGACCTCGTCTCTAAAATAAAAAAAAAAACCCAAGTTAGCCGGGCGTGTAATTGTGGCAGTCCAAGCTACTTGGGAGGGTGAGGCAGAAGGAGGATGGCCTGAGCCCAGTAGGTCAAGGCTGTGGTGAACCATGATCATGCCACTGTACTCCAGAGTGAGAC
>NW_007016669.1:0-818 GCF_000164805.1 Carlito syrichta
CCATCGTGTATATGTACCACATTTTTTTAATCCAGTCCTCTTTTGATGGGCAGCATGGTAATTTTCTATTCATTCAACAAATATTTATTGAGTACCCACCAACTGTTTCTAGTGGCTATTTATACAAAGTAAGAAAGGAAAATAAAAAAAAATAATGGTGGGATCACTGGAGAAAAGGAAGTTGTAAAGGCAGCATGGTTTAAAGAGGCAAATGACTAATACTATATAGAAGTTAGTTAAACAGTTCTGATCTCCAATAGAGAAAGGCTCTTGGCATATCCTACTTTAATGCATTTCTGTTACTAAGTACTTGTGGTTTCCCAGGATTACACACTCAGTAGTATGTCAGCACTTCCTATGAAACATCAAAAGAGTAGTGGGCAGTTGTTCAGGGCTCTGGGAAATTCAGCTGAGAATTTTGATTTCATTGAGCAAATATGTACTTAGATGTAGCCTTTTATGGGGTAGCTCTAAAGAGCAGAAACAGTCTCACCTGTTCAGAAAGGACTCAGTCACACAGCAGAATGTACTTTGATGGTTGTAGGAAAGAGTTATAGCTAAGATTTATTTATGTAATCTAAGACATATTTAGAGAACATTATCTTTAAGAATGAAAATCAAATTCTGAAGATGAACTGTTTTTAAAAGAAATTTTGTACTGATACGATAACTTGAAAGCATCAGTTTGAGTCTTTGTATCTAGAACTTACTGAGCTGTAGAATGAATACACTATACATCATCTCTCTTATGCATTGCATTGTAAATATCTCATGACTTTAAATATGTGTCATGATTAGGTATGTGTTTTAGTAGGCAA
>NW_007016670.1:0-814 GCF_000164805.1 Carlito syrichta
CTTGGTGCTTCCTGCCAGCTGTCTCCACGCCTGGAAACCTGCCAACCTCACCCTCCAAAGAGGCGCGTCTCAATCAAGTTATTTATTCACCTAATCAAAAAGGAAATAATGTATACAATTCACAGTCTTTCCCAGGTCCTAGATCCCGCAAAGGCTGGGAAGGAGGGGACACATGAAGGGAAGATCTTGAGGTGGGACATGAGCCGGAAGCCGTGTCATCCATGTGGCTAGAAGCCCCCAGGATTCAAAGGAGGAAATGGGTCACACAGGAGGCTGAGCTCCGATGGAGGCTGTGGATAATGTGTCATGAAATAAATCAGGGCTGGATACAGAAAGGGAGCCATCTGCCAAGCCTGGAGTGTGGGACCCAGAGTGTGGGACCCAGAGACCCTAAAAGGACAGCAAAAGCCAGGCACACAGCTAGCTGCCTGGATCAGGTGTGTTTTCCTGAAGCTCCGAGTATTTTCCTGCCTCAGGACTCTGACCGGAAATTATCCCTCCCCAGAACGTGACTTCCTTGTGTTTTGCCAGCTCTTGTTCAGGAGGGAGGCCTTCTCTGATCCCACTATCAAAACAGAGTCCCTGTAAGTCTCTCTCATAGTACATGGGCCTGCCTCTCCCTAACATTTTACACTGTCAATTATATAGCCATTGGCAAACTTATTTGCTTGAGGACAAATTACTACAGTGGACTACAAGCCATATTGGAACAGAGATTGAGATCTCTCCTGAGATCTCTGAGAGCTTAGCAGAATGCCTGGAACATAGTGGATGTTCAATATACATCAGCCAATATCATGATAGGTTGCGTGCA
>NW_007016671.1:0-809 GCF_000164805.1 Carlito syrichta
GACCCATCAGAGAAGCTGGCTTTTTACCAACAGGCATCCTCTCCAGATTTGCCCACAGGCTTGCATTGCGTTGCAACTATACTGTACTCTAGAAACTAACTGCTATCCTCAACATTCTCTGTCCAAGAGAGGACTGGCCTCCACCATGCCCTGCTTGCAGAATCCAGTACTAGCAATTGCCAGAATCATCCTTCCACCTCCATTCTCTCGCCATTGCTGCCACCAAAGAGGCTGTCTTTGCTGAAGCAGATGGCAGAAGAGCGGGAGCCATAAGAGGCTGCAAAGCTGCTGGTTGCCTCTTTAAGCCACAAATCAGGACCAGTTAGTTAGTTTTCCTGTTGGAAATTCAATAAATATTCATAATCGAATCACACTTAGTAATTTGTAGATGTCAGTGATGCGTTCTCCCAAATCTTGCTTGCTTTGAAAAACATTTCTCCCTGAAAAGAAATATGTTCTAACTCTCCTTTCTCCAGGGTAAGAAACATAAACAGCACCAAGAATTTATATAATAAAGATTTAATATTTCCCAACCTCCCCATTATTTCTACTCTACTTTCAATTCCTACTCAATGCATTTCCCTAAGGGAGTCTAAGTTCTTACCCAATTCACAAACTTAGAATCCTGACATAAAGAATAGCCACAACCGTTTGTAATAAAGGGATAGGAAGGGCAAAGAAATCTACCCACAAGTAAATTAGCACGCTCCTTGACCCCCTCTAGTGGGTGGCCAGATAATTCATTATCTTCCCTAGCTGGTCTTCCATCCTCCTGTCACGAATGTTTCCATATGCATGGTTCACCCTGA
>NW_007016672.1:0-812 GCF_000164805.1 Carlito syrichta
AGGCAATTCACTCACTTCAGCCTCCCAAAGGCGCGGGATTACAGGCTGAGCCACCGAGCCCGGCGGTGATACTCTTAAAATGACCTAGCCAGTGATGTTCTAATATCATGTCCAATTTAGGTAAAATTGTTAGGTAAAATAATGAAATATTTTTGCCTAACTCCAGAAGATCATTTGGTATGACCAGACAATTGTATACGCCATAACTATCTTTAAGCCATGTACATTCATATTTTTGCTCTGAATCACGTTCTTACTTTTGGCAATTAATGATGGCCTCTTTGACTATCTCCAGGGCATATCCTGCTTGAGGAGGCAATCATTTTAGTAATGCTGCTTGTTTAGCATAGTAGTTAGTTAGGTCATTATCATGAGAATCTGGGTCATTGTGCTTTGAATGAGTATTCAGTTTAATTATGGCTAAAAGTTTAATTTGTTTCCATTTTAATGCAGGTATCTGCAGAGGTCAGGAAATCTTTTTGATTCTAAAGCATTACCACCATGCCATGGACCTCTGTACTAGCAAACTTACTATCTGTATAAATTTTTGCTCTTTAACTCTTACTACTTGGCTGTCTCAGAGGATTGATAAATTCAGCCATTTGACTGATTTAACTTTTGATAGAAATTCATATTCTTGTGGTGAATTTAGACCTGTGATGATATATCCTGCTTAACATTTTCCATTTCTTAGTTTTAAGTACAAACAAAATCAAATTGTACTTATTCAGGGGAGTTTCAAAAGCAAAAAAAAATTCTCCCACAGAGGTCAAACATATTTAAGTAGTGGGATTTTCCTTCCTCAATTAGAA
>NW_007016673.1:0-787 GCF_000164805.1 Carlito syrichta
AAGTTATGGGTAGTAACAAATCCTATACTATAGTTTTTCCTATACTGCGTATTATACAGTTTAGTTTACAGATTACACACAGTAAGAAATTAACAGCAACAATAATGAAATAGAACAATTAAAACAATATAATAAGAGTTATCGTGTACTGTCTTTGTAACTTTTGCAGTTTGAGTTATGACAGCAAAACTAGCATAAGTTTCGTTTTTCTTCTTTACAATTTCACAAATAAAAGATTTGGTCTTACCAGAGATCTTAGCAACCTCAGCATACTATTTTTTTTCCTTAAGTCAGGAACTTTCACCTTTCACTTAAAGGTTAAGTGCTTTTACAGCTTCTCTTTGGCATGTCCTACTCTTAAGCGCTGGGGCCAATACTAAGTAAAAAATAAAGGTTATTTGAACACAAGCACTGCAGTGTTGCTGTAGTCAGTCTGATAACTGAGACAGCTACTTAGTGACTAATGGGCAGGTGTGGATACAGTAGACAAAGAGATACTCGTGTCACAGACTGGATGAAGTGGGATGGTGTACAATTTAAAACTTACAAATTGTTTATTTCTGGAATTTTCTATTTATTATTTTTGGACTGCAGTTCATGGCAAGTAACTGAAACCACAGCAAGCAAAACCATGGATAAGGGGGACTATTGTAAATGCTGAAACATACCAATAATGATGTGTCTCCACATGTCTTTTTAATAAGTGAAATGAAATTGTTGCACACTATGATACCAATTTCAGAACAAATTAGTGAGTCCTGAAAAAGTTAATGGGCATAGGAATCCT
>NW_007016674.1:0-1259 GCF_000164805.1 Carlito syrichta
AAACAAAGAACAGAGTACCATATGTTCTCACTCATAAGTGGATCTTGAACAAATATAATACTATAAGAAAGGGATTGGCAGTAGAGGGAAACTGTCAGGGGAAGGGGGTGGGATTGGCAGTTGAGGAAAACTGCTAGGAGAGGAAGGGGCATACCTCATCAACAAGGATACCTGCATAGTCAATGTTTGTATAACTAACCCTGAATTGTGCCCCACTTCTTTATAATTAAAAAAAATAGAAAAAAGAAACAATCTTTTGCAGGAAAATATCTACCATTTTCCATCCTCTCTACTGTAGCCTTTAATAACTCAGTGTGTATTTATTGAGCTCCTCTCAAACACATAGCCCTGCGTTAGGCACAAACACAGCCACCAGTGTAGTGAAAAGTCAAAGAGCCCTTTAAGTGCTAGACAGAGACAGAGTCAACCACACAAAAGAAAGACACAACCAGGAACTGGACACCAGTGTGGTTAAAAGGCATTTGTTTGAGGACTTGTTTTCAGTGATGCATGGCGAGTCTCCAACAAGCATCCCCAAGTTCCAACTGTGCCTGCCCTGGATGCTATGAGGGATAGCAGTTGAGAGGAACGGCAAGAAGGGTCAGAAGGCAATGCATGTCTCACAGGGCTTCAGTCCCTGCTGAACTGGGGAAGGCTAAGACACTGCTGACCCTGGACCCAGAGGTTGCTCATCAACTCAAGATGCAAAATGAAATACTGCTGGGGCCAGAACTCTACCTTTGGGCTCCAGGTGGGGCTCAAAAGAAGTGTCTAGAAGTACCCAAGGACTGAATCAAGGGTCGGCACACCACAGGAGAGGCAGAACTTCGCTGGCTAAGTGTGGGGATGCAGACATGCACTAGCTCAGGAGATGAGCCTCTCTCACCTCATTCCCTCCCCATTTGCAGATAAGGAGATTGACATCTACACATGGGCCTTGGCCAAGACCATAGCTGAGAGGCAGGTGCTTCGGGAATTAGGTGTCTAAGAACAGGACGTGCACAGAACAGTGCCTGGGACAGAGTTAGCCCCACCAATGTTTCTGGTATTTATCATTTTTAGTTATTATTTTCAATACAAATTGTTAATATATTCACAATAGTCAACAGGTTGTCAAATAGTCCAATTGGAGACTTGGAACTGCAGTAATGACCACAGTAAGAAGACCCTCACATATCAGACACCGGGGACCATGCTAGATCTTCCCCAACCATCACTCATGACCCCAGAGAAGAGGTACAGGTTCTACCTGGAAGGAC
>NW_007016675.1:0-756 GCF_000164805.1 Carlito syrichta
CGGAGGGATTCTGGATCATATCCTGGACTTACAAAGAGAAAAAGCTCTAAAGGACACCATCGGGTGAATTGGGGGAAATTTGAATGTGGATTAAAAATGAGATAATAGAGTGGAGTCAATGTTGGATTCCCTGAGTGTGAGCATCATGATTGTGGTTATATAGGAGAATGCCCTTGTTCCGGAAGATTCATGCTGAAATATTGAGGAGATAAGTGTGACGATCTCTGTAAGTGGTTCACAAAATACATGTATGCACACACACGTGCACATGCGTACAGGGGTGCCCCTTATCTGTGCTTTTCCTTCCGTGGTTTCAGTTAACCTTGGCCAACTGGGGCCCAAAAATATGAAATGGAAGGTTCCAGAGAGGCATCATGTATAAGTTGTAAATTCCAGGATATTCTGAGCAGCGTGATGGAGTCTCGCGCCGTCTCACTCCGTCCTTCCCGGGACACCAGCGGATCCAGGCTGTGTCTACTACCCGCTGTCAGTCATCCACACCACCTCCTCCTGACACCCAGCCGTCCACATCTCACGGCTCGAGGCTCTGGCATCACCCAAAGCCGATGACCCTCCTGCCGGCGTATCGCCAGAGCGTCGAGAGTAGCCTGAGGCCGTGCCACCACACCTGCGTCACTGCCCTCACTTCATCTCGTCACGGGGCATGGTGTCGCCTCCACCACCACAAGAAGAAGGGTGAGCGCTTCACGGCCAGATATTTTGAGGGAGAGAAACCATATTCACATAACTTTCGTC
>NW_007016676.1:0-1174 GCF_000164805.1 Carlito syrichta
AGAGAAACTCCTGATCTGACATGGCAAAAATGGTTTTAGGTTAAAGACAAAGAAAAGTGGGAAATGTACATTGGAGCTAAACTGGACAGGCTTTCATGTCAGTATATGTCTACATATTCAAGTGGTAAGCATGTTGATGAAAATTATTCAGATATATTACTAGATTGTGTGTTTCCATATATAAATAAGTCCTAGTTTTTGTAGCTGTCCTTGAAAGGGAAAACAAATACTCCCAAAGAGTGGTCTGAAACAAAGCTAACTTTTTGCTTGTCCAAGTCTCACTCAGATGCAGGTCTTCTAAGCAAGAATCAAAAGATCTAGATGTAGGAAGGGAAGAAGAAAGAAAGAAAGAGAGAGAGAGAGAGAGAGAGAGAGAAAGAAAGAGAGAGAGAGAGAGAGAGAGAGAAAGAGAAAGAGAGAAAGAGAGAGGGAGGGAGGGAGGGAGAAAGAAAAGAAAAGAAAAGAAAAGAAAAGAAAAGAAAAGAAAAGAAAAGAAAAAGACCAGCCCGGGCAAATTGGTGAAACCTCTCTCTACAATAAATAAAACAAAATAAAAATTAGCCAGGTGTGGTAGTGCTTGACTGTAGATCTGGCTACTTGGAAGACTGAGGTGGAAGACTCACCTGAACCCAGCAGGTCAACGCTGTGGTGGTCATGAGTGTGCTACTGCATTCCAGCCTGGGCGACAGAGTAAGACTACAACTCAAAAAAAGAAAGAAAGAAAGAAAAGAAAGCATGACAGATATGACAACATTCTGAGGGTAAGCTGGTTCTTAAAGCAGACTATAAAGCAATTTTTGCTATTGGTTGCTTTTGGGTTTTTCAGCACCCATGGTGAGAAGCCTAGTTTCAACCACATAGAATAGCCATGTAGAATAGCCTTGCTCCTAATGGATAAAATTCCAGCAGGCCTAGGGTCACTCAGTAGGTGGCCCCCTGTGCTCTCACTCATTGCTCTCGGCAAGATTTTCCTTTAACATGGAGTAGTACTGTGGTTGAGACTACAGATCCTAGAGTTTGATTGTGTAGATTTGGATCCCAGTCTCTGTAATACTAATTTTACCATTTTGGGCACATTACTTGGAAGGCTGAAGCTGAGTTTTTTTTTTGGTTTTTTGTTATTTTTTTTTTGAGTTGGAGTCCCACTCTGTCACCCAGACTGGAGTGCAGTGGC
>NW_007016677.1:0-810 GCF_000164805.1 Carlito syrichta
GGGAGAAGCATGCTGAGTAAAGGAGAAACACAAATGTGACAAAACTACAACTAAGTGATTGGAAGGTAGAAGGCATGGGGGCAAATGAATAGGCTGCTAGCCTGATTAAACCAGTATATCTTCATAGTCAACACTGGAGTTCTGAAAGACTTGAGGAATGTGGCTGATGGAAAGCTGACAAAACTTCCTAAGAGGAGGGAATAGCATGGCTATAAAAGAGTCAGTTAAAAGTAATTATTGAGTGTCCTTTGTACTATGTGTCAGTCACTAGAAAAATGTTAAAGATATTATTTGTATAAAGAGTTATCATGAATGATAACATTGTAATAATTTTAAAATGATGCCACCTAATACAGTGAAAATAGACACCTAATTGCAGAGGTAAAGCTGAATTATGTGGAAAGAGCTTTAGAGTCAGGTCAGGGGTAAAGAGAGAAAGGAAGGGAGAGATGCTCTATGGTATAAATCAGAGGTGAAGTCTGGGGACCATGGGAATAGTCTAGGAACAGGATGATCATGACAGGATGAGGATGAATGTATCACTGTTGGTGAAGACAATTTAATAAAAAAATGCTTGACTTGGAAAACATATTTGCTTACTTAGATCTCTTGTCTGGGATCTCATAATAAATTGGGTAGAATAATTCGATCATACACTTGGCTTTATAAATAACCAATTGTGAAATCTAAACATTTACATAAATTCAACATAACTCTTTCAAATTATTTTGTGTGCTCTCCCGCACAAAGAGCATTAATTTCTCAATATTGTGAACTTTGCAGTTTTTCCACTTCTCCTTTTTTGACAAA
>NW_007016678.1:0-855 GCF_000164805.1 Carlito syrichta
AAAAAAAAAAAAAAGTCATTTCTCCCTGAGAATGAGATCTAAAGTAGATAAAAGTGAAATCAAAGAATGTTAGAAAAAACATTATTTATATGAACTATTCAGAAGAAAGCACTAGAAATGTATAAAAGCTTATTTCAAAACGGATCATATTAGAAAATAATTTCACTTAATTTCAGATTTTGAAATTGCCTGAAACTGGTACTGAGCTTTACATTAAGGCAGGTATCGTGTAGGTGGGCATGTTGAAAGCCCTGTTCAGAGTGTCACAGCTTTATGAGGTCCTTATTTATGAAGTCCTCTGAGATGCCACATGCTAAAGCTGTAAAAATGACTTTTTATGTTCTGCTTATTACACCACTATGCATTTTTATATTACTCATTGCAAACAAAAAGAATGTTCGACTAGGGTTGCATTTCTCTAGAGAATGGCAAGATCTATGCCAATCAACTTTCTCTTTCTAACATAGGGACAATTTTTCAGCTACTATCTGCTATATTCTCAGTTATTTCATCACTCAACAAAGCCACAGATGCCAAGAGTATCTCTGCATTAAAGGGTTTTGAGGCTGACACTTTTGGGGGTGAATGAGAGCCTGATTGTGTTTTAATAGACCAGATTTTTAGCTAACCCTATCTGGAGTACTCAGATATATATCCTCTATTGAATATTAAATAAATAGGATTTTTTTTAATTGCCAAGGAGTATACTATTCTCAGCAAAGAAAGTCCTTATCTGCCTTCTGATTCCCAGAACATTTTCTTTAAATTTTGTTCTTGGCTGGTCTCTTGATTGTTTGACCCTAAACACCAAGTCCTTGGCAACACCATCTGCCTGTTCTGCTGAAAAACCAAGAA
>NW_007016679.1:0-721 GCF_000164805.1 Carlito syrichta
AAAAAAATGATACCAAAAATTGGCTCTTTGCAACGATCAACAAAATTGACAAAAATTTAGACAGATTGACCAAGAAAAAGGAGAAGACATAAATCACCAAATTAAAACTTGAAAGAGGAGACATTTCTATTGGCCTTATAGAAATAAAAAGATTAAATGAGAATACTATGAACAATCTTATGCCAGCCAATTCAGAAAATTAGGTGAAATTGACCTATTTCTAGAAAGACATAAATCACCTAAACTAAGTCAAGAAGAAATAAAAATATGACTAAATCTATAACAAGTAAATAAATTGATTTAGTAAGTTAAAATTTTCCCACAGAGAAAAGCCCAGGCTAAGATAGTTTCACTGAGGAATTTAATCAAACACTTTAAAAAGTTAAACCAGAGACGGGAACAAGATGGCGACGGCATAGGTGAACTAGTGAGATTCTCCAAACGTGAGTCCCCCAAAAAACTCTTACCTTTCTTCCCCCACTCCCCAGGGCACCACCAGCCACTCTGATGCGAGGCCCGGGGATCTTCGGTCCCACGCAGGGCCAGATGTTGCGGGCCCCTGCTGCTGCTGTTCCACTGTGTGCGTGGAAGTCTCGGGTCCCAGCCCCCTCCCAGGCTACATTGTCTCCAGCCCGGCACCTGGCACCAAGCCACCAGTCATTCAGGGAGGCTCTGGGTGCCTGCCCCTCAGAGACACTGGTCCCATTCCTGGCTGAAGTAC
>NW_007016680.1:0-710 GCF_000164805.1 Carlito syrichta
ACACACACACACACACACACACACACACACACACACACACACACACACACACAGTTTTTTCTAAACTAGGTACAGTCATTTTTTGGGTTTTTTTTCCTTCATCTTGTTTTTTTGGCTTAATGATGTACAGCATTTCTATCATTTCAGATTGGAAGTTACCAAAGTGTTTTAAACAGGTTGTTAAATGATGAGAAGCCAAAACAAGCCAGGGACATTTGGGGACTGTTGGCTCACATGACGTTCAACTGCTTTCTTTGTTGCAGGACTTTTCAGAGACTTTGATAAACTAATATGTTAGGAGTTGACATGGGGGTGGGGGCGGATGTCACCAGCAGCAGCATTTTCTGATTTGAGCAGATTCTGTTTTTCTTTTCGTTTGTGGAGTGCGTTAGTTAGGATACAGGTCTGGTATTTTAGCAAAGACCCAGGTTAATCGTGGCTTGGACCAGATAGAAAGCATCCAGAAGTCAGTGGCCCAGGGCTGGTGGAGATGTCTCTACAGGCAACAGGGGGACCCGGGCTCCCCCACCCCTTGGTGTGGGCGACTCATCGTGATGACTCATCACCACCATCACGTTCGCTCTCCTCGGCCTCCCGTCTGTCTATACCCCACAGTCCACCCTCCACAGCCCGTCCCTTCTAGGATACTTCCAGAAAGTTGTACTGTCCCTTCCCATTGGCCAGAGTGCAGGCATGTGACACACCTGGAT
>NW_007016681.1:0-1126 GCF_000164805.1 Carlito syrichta
CTCATAGAGGTACCCACAGCAGAGGAGGTCTAGTTCCGGGACACTCACACAGAGGGTTTGTCACTGAGGCATTGATAACAGAGGAAGTCCAATCAATGGTTCACCCATTTCGGAGGATATCCAGTCACTGGGAAAATAATCACAAAAAGTGTCGTGTCACTGAGCACCAATAAATTGGAGTGCCAGTCACTGGGAAAAAGATAACAAAAAAAACTTCTATCATGAGAGCACCAATCAGTAAGAAGGACAATTCACTGGGACATCTATCACAAAGGAGGAGTTGTCACTGGGGATTCATTTAGAGGAGCCTCAGTTACTGGGACAAACTTTGTAGAGGAAATCTAGTCACTAGGGCATCCATTAAGGCAGAGTCCCAGTCACTGGGGCTAAAATTCCTAGGGTGCACAACCACTGGTGTACCCATAATGGAGAAGGATTATTCACTGAGGAGGCCATTATATGGAAGACCAAGTCACTGGGGCAGAGATCACAGAGGAGCGTTACTAACTGGGGTGCCCATCAGAGAAGAGGGTCAGTCACTATGACATTTTTTCAGAGAGGAGAAGCAGTACTGGACTCCATTACAAGGATGCCAAGTGAGTGGGGTATCTAACACAGGAGAGCCAGTCATAAGGATACACAGAACAAGGGACTCTAAGTCACTGTGGCACCCAGCACATAGGAGGGTTATTCATTGAGGCACAAATTATGAAGGGGTCCCAATTACTGGATCATCCATCACAGAGGAGGGCTAGTCAATGAGGCATCCAACCTAGAGGAGGGCCAATCACTGCAGTAATAATCACATAAGTGATCCAGTCAACGGAGCACGTATGGTGGAAGAGAAAAGTCACTGGGACTCCTATTACAGAGGAGGACAAATCAGTGGGGAACACGTTATTAAGGACAAGAAACCAGGGCATATATTCAAGACGAGTGCTAGTCACTGGGTCACCCACTTTGGAAGAGAGCCAGTTACTAATACCCCCACCACAAAATAGGGCTTGTCACTGCCACACAAACCACAGAGAATAGTGAATCATTTGAGTACCAATCACAAAGGAAATTCAGACAATGGAGTGTCTATTAAGGAAAATAGCCAGTCCAGGAGACAACTATCACAGAG
>NW_007016682.1:0-851 GCF_000164805.1 Carlito syrichta
CCTGCTGGGCTCCGGCGATCCTTCCGCCTCAGCCTTCTGAGTACCCGGAATTACAGGCGCGCGCTACCACGCCCGGCTGATTTTTTGATTTATTGTAGAGATGAGGTCTCGCTGCCCAGGCGGGTCTCGAACCCGCGGGCACAGGCAATCCACTCACCTCAGCCTCCCAAAGGCGCGGGATTACAGGCTGAGCCACCGAGCCCGGCTATTATATGAAAATTTTTATAAGATCTATGTGCTCTTCTTGGAAAATATTGTTTGGAAACAATAAACATAAATACTTACGGTAATAAGTACTTGGTAAATTCCTCAGACAAGATTCTTCTGTTATTTTTAAGCAATAGACCAAAATTAAATCAAATTTCTTAATTTCTCCCTTTTACTTTTCCTCGACCTATCCTGACCTGGGATGAAAGGCCCTGCATATAATTCTTCACACCACTTGACTCATAAATTAAGAACTGAGAATTGAGGAATACATTTTATCCAAGAGATAACAAAGAGCATATTCAATGAAATTTTAAAATAAGCAGCAGCAAAAATGTTTCAGATTAGATGATTGTATGAACCACATTTTATTATGGTAAATTCAAAGAGGTAATCCTCACTTATTTTTTGTCTTTGATTGTGATTAGGGACAGTATTTTTTAAAAGCAGATGGTTGTGTATGCTGCTTAACAATGCTACTTATTATTTGATGATTTGAGGTTTTTATGATATTTGCTAATCAGATATTTTATGTGTATATATATAATTCTTTTTTAAGTTTTGCTCTTATCTTCCTAAGCCAAAATAAATAGTAATGTGATCTTCGTGGTGATAGATACAGTGCACTCTCAGGATGTTTCCTC
>NW_007016683.1:0-723 GCF_000164805.1 Carlito syrichta
TCTTTTTGCTATTTCCTGTTCTTTCCTGCTTTTTCTTACACACACACACACACACACACACACACACACACACACACACACACACACACACCCCCACACACCCGGTTATTACAACTTAACATAACTTGATCAAATTCTTCCTTCAGAAGTGTTTTACACATTGTGGGAGGTTTGGCTTAATGAGTCCTACATTTCAAAACCTACTCATTTTTTTCTAAGGCGCTTATACTTTTTAATTAATAGTTTTGATTGAGTTTTGTGTACCTAATTATGCCTCTAGATATCTTACAATGTCTTTTCTTATTGATAAATTGCTTATATTCATCAAGTTTAAGGGCATTCAAGAACTTTCAGACTGGTGAGTTAATATTCTCCTAATGAGGTCTGGATATGTGGGCTGGAGAAAATTTAAAGAGAAAATCCTAAGTTAAATCTTTTAACAAGTTCAAGTCACCTATGAAATGTTTGACAGTGTTTCAAAAATCATTTCTTCTCTAATTACTCTCAACTGAAGTACCGAGGAAGATAATTTCTCTGGTTTAGTTTTCTCTGCTTAAAGCTGTTTTTCTACTTGGCCAAAGCAAAAGAAGAAATGCCTATAAATGAGAATAAGATATGATATTTCCTTCAACTGCACTGACTTTTCTAAAGCAGGAAATTTTCTACTATATCAAAGAAAACATGGCATAACACCTTCTTTCTCTGTAATGTATCTGGCTGTGA
>NW_007016684.1:0-677 GCF_000164805.1 Carlito syrichta
TATTTTGCATTTCCTGGATGACTAATGTTAAACCCATTTTCATGTGTATATTTGCTATCTGTAATTCTTCTTTGGTGACCAGTCTTTAAATCTTTTGCCTACTTTTATTGAGTTGTGAACACTCTTTATATATGCTGAATAAAAGTGCTTTATCAGGCATGTGTTTTGCACATATTTCTTCCCAGTCGATGGTTTGTGTTTTTAGTTTTTTTTAAGTATATTTTGAAGAGTAGAAGTTTTAAATTTTGATAAAGTCAATTTATAATCTTTCATTTTATGGTTATCTTAATGATTTCTGCGTTTGTATTATCTCCTCACAAAAGGTCACAGAAAAGTTTCTGTTCTGTGCTGTTTTCTAAAATTTTATAGTCTTAGATTTATGATCCACTTCCAGTTGATTTTTGTAGTTTGAGCTATAGGTGGAGGGAATTTTTTGGTACATGAGTATTGATTGTTTGGGGTTTGAATAAATATATAACACCTAAATATGCCTGTTTAGGAAACTCTTGACTGAGCTGTAGCTGACATACTGTTTTTCCAAAGGCAGAAAAGCTCAAATTTCAATTACACTCTGCACCAGTCCTGTTTAATCTACCTAAACATAATATTAATGTGTAACTTCCACACTGAAAAACATGCAGATGTGAGTACCCACAAAACATAGTATTAATTTCTCA
>NW_007016685.1:0-669 GCF_000164805.1 Carlito syrichta
CCACTGCACTCCAGTCTGGGTGACAGAGTGAGACTCCGACTCAAAAAAGAAAGAAAGAAAAAGGACAATCCCTAATGTTTTGAAACTAAATGACAAAGAAAATAATAATTTCTTATTTAATAGATAAAAAACAAAAACATTCTGAGAAGAAATGGTTAGGGCAAAATATGGGATTTGATTTTAGATATTAAAGATGGATATCAGAGAGTGTTCACCTAGAGAGTCATCAAAACAGAAGTAATGGTTAAAACCTTGACAACACAAATCTCTAAGAGCAAGAACAATAACAAGAAAATGATGGTTTACTGTTTAGACACAACACCTTTTGGCAAAGTGCTTTCTACAATTCTAGTAATATCTATTGCTGCAAATAATTTTGTAAGTATTCTTCCAAGCTTTTTACTATGATTATACACACATACACATGTGTGACTAAATATTTTTAAGTATTTAAACAAAAACACCATGTTGTACATACTGTTTAACATGTTTTTCCTTTTCAACTCAAAAAATAATGAGTATCTTCCCAAGTCCATATATACATTTGCAAAAGCCTCCTCAAAGATTTAAAAAATAATCTCATATGTTTTACGCTTATATCTTTATTTATATCAGAAATTGCTATGGATTGAATGCTGTGTACCCTCAAAATTATGTTGAAGCCCTGAC
>NW_007016686.1:0-666 GCF_000164805.1 Carlito syrichta
TTTCTGAGAGAGTAGAATAAGGGGAACAGGAGAGGAGAGGAAAGAAACTTTGAATAGTATGGTTTATAGCATGGTTTATGTATATGGGAATCATCCTGTAGAGAGGGAAACAAGTGAAATAAGGGGAAGAGTTGCTAGAAGAGTGTCCTCTAGTAGACAGGCAGGCATGGGAACAATGTGCAAATGGACCAACTGATTGTCATGTCTAGGAGTATAAGCAGGGCATCCATAGAAACATGAGACAAGGCAGAGTCTTGGAGGACAGATGTTAAGGGATGTAATCTTTGAAAGGCTCTCCTCTTTGTTTATCAGTTTCCTCAGAGAAATAGTAAGTTTATTAGTTTCTTAAGGCTGCTGTAACAGGGTACCACTAACTAGGTGTATTAGTCAGCGTTTTCAGGGTAACAGAACCAATGGAATAAATAATTTCAGTCTGAGTCCAAAGTCCTGAGAGGCAGGAGAGCTGATGGTATAAATTCTAGCTTGAAAGCCTGCAGACTGGAGACCAAAGAAGAGTTGATGTTTCAGTTAGAGTTCGAAGTCAGAAAAAGTCTGATGTATCAGTTCAAGGAGGTCAGGCAGTGGAAATTCTTAATTGAGGGACTTTTTTGTCTTATTCAGGACTCCAGGTGGTTGGGTAAGGCCCATTTACACTAAAAAAAAAAA
>NW_007016687.1:0-881 GCF_000164805.1 Carlito syrichta
GGCCCATAAGTTGAATGAAATAATATCAGCTGATGATTGAAATGAACTTATTTTATGTTTGAAAGATCTGATGGCACTGACATAAAATCAACATCATGTTTGCAAAAAAAATTGCTCTGCTAGTGAAGTCAACACATGAAAGCTACTCCTTACCTTTTCTTACCTATATAGGAAAACTTGAAATTAAAATGAGTCAAGTTAATTTTGAAGAACAGCATTTGAATTTAAATGTCAAGCTATACTTCATAGAATGATGTGTAAATGAACATCCTAAGTGTGTTTTATCATCATTTTCAAGAACAGTCGTCTTTTAAAAAAAGCAACTGCTAAATTTTCAAGTAGTTCTGATGCTTTGCTGGCAGATGTGATCCCTCTTTATAGCACTGATGTGGTAGGTGATATTACAGCTCCCACAGCGGATGGAAAATATCTACAAACATTTTGCGGAAATTATACAATCATTACAAACTTCCCTAAAAAGAGATGCCCTGTAATTTGTTACCAACTAAGAATGAATTTTCTTTATATTTGTTTTTAGAGCAAATTGCTTCTGAAAGGATCTATTGAACAGTAAATACATATCTCTTATTAAATAGTAAAACAAAAATAGTATTGGATTGACACCATACAATAAATGACAAAACAACGTGTTAAGAGTGTTCAAGTTACTTTCTCTGCTGATAGCAGACTGCTTGGCTTCTATTTTCCATGTATAGTCTATGAACTTTAACCTGTAATTCTCTCTGATGCCGTAGTTTGGTGATTTGGCACATAGTGTATCCCATACCATGAGGAAGGACACACAGTATAACTGGCTGGGACTCCAAGTAGCCAGCAGGGGCTGCAGCATGGAATACTAAAGACAGGAAGGGGCTAGCTTC
>NW_007016688.1:0-646 GCF_000164805.1 Carlito syrichta
AAAAAAAGAGACCTATTTTAACTCTAAATACAATTAAATCCTGACTTCAACCAGTTTGTCTCCCCAGGTAGGAACAAAGATCCGATCAATAATGATGCAAGAGAATCCCACAGGAGTTTAAGGTCAAAGATTAATTTTCCATCGATTGAAACTATGTTTTGATACTGAATTACCTTGTTGCCCTCCCCTGGTTTTTTTTTTAATAAAAATTTTATTCCTTTATCCAAAATGCATCTATACCAATTTGTAAAAATTTTGCTAAACTTTTTTCAGTTGAAGTATAGTTGTCTTAACTCCTCACTCTTTTAATATGGTATAAAGTTTAAAAGGTATATGTTAAGCAAAAAAAAAAGGAAAAAAAATTTATCTTGGGAGGAAAGAGACATAAAAAGAGAAATGAATGGATGTGTACATAGCATTATTGCTACCTCTGTAGTTATGAGAAATAATTGTATTAATCTTTGTGCCTTCTTGTTTTCTTCCAATAATACAGTAATTACATATCTGTAATCTGTGATCTGTAATCTGTGATTAGGAAAAAACTTTTAATTTTTAGTCTCTTCTAAATGCTATGAAGCCTTATATGCTTATCTTACTAAGATACAAATTACTTATCTTTTCCCTAGATCCCACCACACCTAAAAGT
>NW_007016689.1:0-695 GCF_000164805.1 Carlito syrichta
GACAACGGAGCTGAGGGAACAGCCCGACACACCCTTCCCACACCTATCGCCTATGGCAGGTGAAAGACTCTTTCTTTTCTTTGCTTGACCATGATCTTATCTCCTTCTGCACTGAGAGGAAGCCCCCATGGAGGAAGTTTGGTGGGAGGTGACATATGAAACCAAACTACCAAGACCCTCCTTCCTCACCTGCCCACAGAAAGGCACAGCTCAGTAGCCTGGGTTTGGGCTCTTGTATGCTGCTCCATGGGACTTGGGCTCACGGTCAAAGACACAGTCATAAAAGGATGGCCAGAATCCTCATATAGAGAGGGTAACCGACTGTTCCAGAAGTTACCAGCAGCAGCATCCTACCTGGCCCATTCCCGTAGCGCATCTTTGAACTTGGTTCCTGCTCCGAAGCTCCCTGGGTTCCCGGTCATGCTCCTAGCTTGGTTCTGCAGCCTGGCCACCCCATACACTCTTGGGAAAGGTCCTCTCCACTGAGCCAGCCCCGTAGGTTTGCGTTGTCTGCCCTCAGCCACTCGTTATTGGTCTAGTGCCCAGGAGGTGAGCTGGAACTAGTTCCTAAGAACAAGCATGATCTTAAAAGTCATTTGTTGCATTTGAGGCCTTTGTATAGTCCTCACACAATGGATAAGGGCCCTGTCTTCCAGAAGTGGAAGTGAAACCCTAGGGAGGCCCACAGGGTTGCC
>NW_007016690.1:0-616 GCF_000164805.1 Carlito syrichta
AAACACAGCTGAAGGAGTGCTCCTACCAGAGCACTTAGGATTTGCTGACCCTAGAGCCATTGCTATGCCAAGTTCAAGTCCATAAAACTCAGTTTTCCACCTGTTTTAGTTCATTCTTCATTTCTCTTAAACAATGTTTGAAGGCCTTGGGGAAGTATTTTAAACTCTACTTGCACAAAGAGACTGAACCTGCTTGCTGGGCTTCCATTCCAGAACTCTGCCTCTATGATTCCTCCTGCAGGGACTTGTCCATGGTTGCCTTACTTTACCGTTTAATTGTGTCCTATCTATGCCTCACCTTTCCCAGTGAGTCTGAGGGCCTGTCAGGTGTGCGACCAGACCTTGGCTTATGTTGGTGGTTTTCCTTCTCCTTCCAACTTCATCCTCTACCTGTGTCTACTCTGAGTAAATTGCTTTGAAATTGCCTTATGAATGGGACTATTATCCTTTACAGGGAAAAGTACCCTAAGATACACTGGTTCTCTCACTCTTTATAAGTGTATATTCTAGCCACACAGGCAAATTTTTCATTTAAAAAAAGAGCCCACTACAACAACCAAGGAGTGATCAGAAGTCAAATCTGAATGGACAATACTGTCTTACTAAAGGGCTATGA
>NW_007016691.1:0-1005 GCF_000164805.1 Carlito syrichta
GAGGTTGCTGTGAGCCGTGAGTGTAATAAGCATGCCACTGCACTCTAGCCTGGGCAACACAGTGAGATCCTGACTCAAAAAACAAACAAACAATTGAGACTTAATTTTCTGTTGATTTAAATTTTTTTTCATATATTGATTCAGATATCACATTAAAAGGAGGGGAATGTTACAAACACAAAAAAATGGAAGGAAGAAAAGGCCTTCCTGGTCAATTCAAGTGATACCAAATGTGTCCTATCTACCATTGGGAGGAACAGAAGCAGTATTCACCCATAATCAGCTTCTTAGCAGAAAAGCCTTCACTGTAATCTGTCCAGTTACAGATCTTTTTAAAAAAATTAAAAAAACACATGTACTTAAAGTATCATGTGCAAATGTACACCTATATACAAATGTGCTTTCAAATAAATGCCAAGTAACATTTTTTATTTTGAAGCTACAGTTTCATAAGTACAAATGTACACCTATGTACAAATGTGCTTTCAAATAAATGCCAAGTAACATTTTTTATTTTGAAGCTACAGTTTCATAACTCAAGCCATGAATATAACCCTCCAAAGTTAACCAATATTTATTGAGTTATTTATGGAATTCCTCTCCTGTGTAAAGCATCAAAGACATTAAAGAAAATATGAAAAGCCTTCAAATCCCCAGTTATCAAGAAATGTACAATCTATATAAGGAAAGATACTATAAGAGTTGAATGAATAAGTACAAACGACACAAAGATGTCACAAGACATGATTTCTCAAATAAATAAATACTGATAAAAATCTAAGTTTCAGGAAGGCTGGAGTCTTTGTCTTTTTTTGATCACCAGTGTACCCAAGTGCCCAGAACCATCATAACCTTACCAGGCAGTGAGTGTATGAGTGAATGAAATTCATAGATTAAGCAGGGAGAGCGATGTCACAGGAAACAGTTCAGGAAAAACTTCATAAAGAACAAGAATCAGGGGCCATAAATGATGGTTAAGGAAGTTAGACAGAGAGAAGTGTATAG
>NW_007016692.1:0-609 GCF_000164805.1 Carlito syrichta
ATTCATTTGAATTGGCAGAAAAGGCAAATCCACAAGAACTGGTGTGTGCTTGGGGCCAGTGGGAGGATGGAAGAGGGAATGACTGACTCCTGATAGGTACAGGGTTTTCTTTTGGAGATGAAACATGTAATCGATCCGATGATTGTACCAACTCATGAATGTACCAGATGCCACCGAATTGTATAATTTTGTTATGCAAATTGTATCTGAAAAAATTTTTGAAAAGTAATCACTGATCTTCCATGTTGGTGATGCACTGCTTCATCGTCTTTTTCACCCCCTTGATTCCTTTCCTGCCTTTCCACCACTGCACCCAACCCTCTCTACCTTGCAATATGACTTGAGGCCACCCAAGTTGACCTCAGGGCTCTTGGGCTCTGGCATCCTGTAGTTTTGGGGGTGACACAATGTGCACATGCACCCACCTCTCTCATCCCGTGGAAAGGTACACTCCAAACCGATTTGTCTCATGCGGCTTCAGTTGATGGCAAGAAGGTTCCACAAGCTGGTTTCATGGAGGGGGCCCCTCAGCTTAGCATTTAGACCCTTCCTGAAGTTCGATCTTTTGTGCCGGTAACCTGCAAACGCTGTGCTCTGAAAACTAGGTGG
>NW_007016693.1:0-607 GCF_000164805.1 Carlito syrichta
TAAATCAGTCAAGTACTTATATAAAAATAAGTAGATTTCAAAAACATTCAGAAAAAAATATGCCACTTTGAAGCAAAGATTGCTTACATAAGACATAAAAGTATGATATATCCAAAAGGTACAGTTAATACTTTATCAAAGAGAAAAAATACTTTTATTTTTCAAGATATAACATTAAGACAACAAAAATGATATACAAAGGGTGAGAGAAAATGTTCGTAAGATATTTATCTTACAAAGGATTTGTATTAAGAGGATATAATTAATTTTTAACTCAATAACATACAGACAACCACTTAAAAAAATAGATGAAATATTTGAATGGGTATCACAAAAGAAAGTATACAAATGGTGAATAAGCATATAAAAAATACACAGCATTATTACGAATCAGTTAAGAAGCACATGAAAGTCAAAGTGAGAAGCCACCCTTCCTCTCTAGAATGGCTAAAATTAAAATAGTCGAGTTGGATATGGGTTACAAACAACTGGCTCTCACATATGCTGCTGTTAAGAAATCAGAAAATTTCTTTAAATTTTTAAAGTACAGTCAGGCTTGGTGGCTCAGCCTGTAATCCCAGCGCTTTGGGAGGCTGAGGTGAGTGGA
>NW_007016694.1:0-650 GCF_000164805.1 Carlito syrichta
AAAACAAATTTCTTGTTTTGAATTGGCAAATTGTTTGAGAAAATTACATTTGTTTTTTATACTTAGTGAAAGGTCGACCATTAGTGTGATAAAATTGGATATTTAGCTGAGGAGATTGCTAAACTAAGTAAGTTAGGAGTATTTTGGTTACTCCTGACTGTCTATAGTAATTTGTCAAATAAGACAGATGAAGAGATACACAAAAAACTAAGAATTAAAGACATCTTTTTTCCTTTTTCATTATTTTTAAGTGATAAAATACATATAACATAAACGTGGAATACTAACCACTTTTTATAAATTAAATTCAGTGGCATTAGTTACATTCACATCACTGTAAAGTCAAAATCATTGTCTTATCAATCAGGTCCAATTTTATATTTGCTGCAATAGCCTGTATTGACATTTAGAAACCAGAGAGAGTTTGCCCAGAACTTTCCAATCCTAGATGAAATCTAAAATGGCTTCACTTCTATCTGTTGCTTCAGTATTTCTAGGAAAAGTGTCTTCTTCATTAATACATCATGTATCTATTCATTCTGATTAAAGATTAGCTCGCCGGGCTCGGTGGCTCAGCCTGTAATCCCACGCCTTTGGGAGGCTGAGGTGAGTGGATTGCCTGAGCCCGCAGGTTCGAGACCCGCCTGGGC
>NW_007016695.1:0-944 GCF_000164805.1 Carlito syrichta
ACACACACACACACACACACATGCCTGCTGTGTGCTATACATCCTTCAGAGCTTGATGATCAGCTGTCTGTATATCGAGTCCCCTTGAGAACAAGAATTTGGTCTCATTTAGCATTTGTGTTTACGAGGTCCGACAATTAGGTTCATGAACCATATGAGGAAAAGTGCTACATAGCTCATTGCTGAATATCACTTCAAAGTGCTCTGCTTAGGAAGCTATGCACCATCGTCACTGCCTAGTCTACCTGTCAAAGCAATTCTGGAACTCTTTCTGGAATGGCCATCAGAGCTGTTGTTATTATTTGTTGAGGTGTGACAATTAAGTTCATGAACTTGCCATGTGCACGTACGTTGGCAGCACTGTACAAATTATTGGAATACCCTCCCTACTCACCTGATCTGGCTCCCAATGGCTTTTTTCTTTACCTGAAAATAAAGGAAATATTGAAAGAAAGACATTTGATGACATTTAGGACATCAAGGGTAATATAACGACAGCTCTGATGACCATTCCAGAAAAAGAGTTCCAAAATTGCTTTGATGGATGGACTAGGTGCTGGTGTCAGTGCATAGCTTCCCAAGGGGAGTACTTCAAAGGTGACCATAGTGATATTCAGCAGTGAGGTATGTAACACTTTTTCTAGGATGAGTTTGTGAACTTAATTGTCAAACCATGTATGTTCAGGGCCTGGTTTAGGAACTGCTGTGTGCTAGTTTTTCCATGAGCATTGGTTGAATGAGTAAGTGGTAGATTAATAAAATAATTTGTTATACAGACTACAAAGGGGACACTGGCTACCCATTATGTGGCCCCAGTGTAGCAGAGTTGTCCTCGGAGGACTGGGGTACATTCCTCAACCTTAAGTGAGATATCATCTCTGAAGAACAAGAGAGCTCTGAAAAATTTTACGAGACATCTCCTCAGTTCATCTTGTACTGGGGTT
>NW_007016696.1:0-607 GCF_000164805.1 Carlito syrichta
AGGAGCCAGAGGCCAGAGCCTCACTCACCTGCGAAATGAGGCGGGCTCTTCTCTCTTTTCACCCTTACCCTTCACAACCATCCTGGGCAAAGACGGGGTGCTTGACTCCATTCTCCTACAAGCTCGTTTTTGAAGGGGTCTCTCCAAGAAATCGTCTTTAATTGCATTGTGTCTAAATGGATTTTGCACTTAGCCAAGCATATCCTCTCACCCATAATTCCCTCCCGTTGACAGTTGGCAGCTTACCCATTTACCAGCATTATGGCAATTTTCCCTTCACTGGAAATCTCCCCTAAGTGTCTACTTAGGAAGCGCCTTGTTTGATGTGGCTGACATGTGAATAGCAACAGCTCTGGGTTCTCTGTGGTAGTGAACACTGAAAGCTGAAGAAATTTTGAGCGAAGCTGGACGGGGCATTCCATATTCCAAGTCTCACTGTTGAATGTGAAGTAGAAAACAAAAGAATTTAGAGCAATAATGAAAACGTTTTGAACACAAAGCCTCCGACATGTGAGAATTGAAGAGACTGGATTAACCAGCTGCTCTAAATAAGTATGGAGCACCTGACTCATCATTGAGTCTTCTAAGGTCTTTCATATTGTTTATA
>NW_007016697.1:0-597 GCF_000164805.1 Carlito syrichta
AGATAGCTCGTTAAGTCAGCTAGATAACTCAGCCGGCTATCTAGTTAATACAGTTAGTTATGTCAGCTGGCTAGCCAGAAGCCTATCAGCATAGCTGTCTAGTTAAGTCATCTCAATACAAAGCTGTCTAGCTAGTTAAGTCACCTAGTTAAGTCAGTTCGCTGGCCAGCAGGTAAGCTAGATAGTTAAGTAGTTAAGTCAGCTGGAAAGCCAGTGGGCTATGTAGATAGATGGCTACTTAAGTCGACTGTCTAGCCTTTAGGCTATCTAGTTATGTCAGCTAATTAATTCAACTGGCTCTCCAGCTGTCTAGCTAGGAAGATAGGTAGTTAAGTCTGCTGGCTATCCAGTTGACTGCATCATTAAGTCAGCTAATTAAATAAGCTGGGTAGGCTGCTGGTTAGCTTGGTAGCTTGGCAATTATATCAGGTGGCTAGGCAGCTGGCCAGCTAGATAAGTCAGCTGCTTTAGTCAGCTGGCTAACCAGCTGGTAAGCTATGTCAGCACCTTAATTCAGTTGTCTAGACAGCTGGCTATCTAGTTAAAAAACTATTTATGTCAGATGGGCAGCCAGGTGGCTCGCTAGCTATTTCAGCT
>NW_007016698.1:0-581 GCF_000164805.1 Carlito syrichta
CATAACTAGACACCTGATGGCTAGCCAGTTGACTTAACTAGCTACCTATCTACATAGCCCGCTGGCTTTCCAGCTGACTTTACTACCAAACTACCTAACTAACCTGCTCACCAGAGAGTTTACTTAACTAGGTTACATAACTAGCTAGCAAATTGACTTAACTAGTTGACTTAACTAGATAGCTACCTAGCTAGCCAGCTGTCTTAACTAGAGGATTTAACTAGCTAGTTACCTAGCTAGCTATCATATAACTTGCGGACTTAACTAGCTAGCTAGTTGACATATCTAGCTGACTTAACTACCTAGTTTCCTAACTAGCCAGCTGACTTAACTAGCTGAAATAACTAGCGAGCCAACTCACTACCCCTCTGATTTAACTACCTTTTTAATCAGCTAGCTAGCTGACTGGACAACTGACTTAATGAGCTGACTTAGCTATCCAGTCAGCTGGTTAGCCAGTTGACTAAGCTAGCTGACTTAACTAGGTGTCCAGCTGGCTAGACAGCTTACATAATTGCCTAGCTACCTAGCTAGCCAGTAGACTAGCCAGCTGATTTAACTAGCTAAATTAACGAAGTAGC
>NW_007016699.1:0-632 GCF_000164805.1 Carlito syrichta
TCATCTTGTTATTTATTTCCTGGATGAAATTTTGTATTGCCAAAATCTCTGTTACAAGTTTTTTCAGTATTGCATCTTATCTTTCTTGAGTCTTATTCAATCTTTCCATCCATTCCCTAATCCCTGTAATATTCTGAAGCTAGTGGTTGGAGATTTCCATTGTTTGGGCATCAATGCCTGATTTTTCATGAATTTTCTCTTTGGTACACTTGAAATTGCCTGTGGTCTTCTTTTGGTTTTTCCTCATTTTTTACAGACCTCATGTTTTTTTTTTCTTTTGTTCTGTTATTCAGTGTCAGTGGGAGGGGCTTCCCCTTCTCGTGTTTGCTCAATCCTCTATTCTTCCCTGTTCTGTGCTGTGGGTTTGCTCACTGATCTCTTTGGAGTCCTTCCTTGTCCTTTTCTGGCCACATCCTTTGTCCCGTGGATGGATCAGGGTAGGGGGGTTGAGTGCCTGTAACTCAGCATTCATCAGATCCCTCTGAAGTTTGTGCTTTCAGAATATTCCCTCTGGGTCATGATCAGTCCCTGAGTAGTTGATCTGCTAGTCACAAAGCTTGGATCTGTTGCTCTGTGGTGAGCAAATCAGAGTGCTTTCCTGCCCTGCCTTCAAGATGGTGGTGGGATTCCTC
>NW_007016700.1:0-567 GCF_000164805.1 Carlito syrichta
TAAAAAAAAAAAAAAAAAAAGTTACTGCCTTAGCCTCTTGGAGTTTTAGCAAGAAGGCCTACCTTATGTTCTTTTTTCCTGTGTTTTTTCTTTCTGGGTGGGTCTGAGTAACTCCATCAGTAGAGAATGGCTGGCTCAAGCTCTGCTGTGATCCCAGCATTTGGAGAAAGATCAGAACACAGGGAATGGTTGTCAGAGTAGGGCTAGCCTCTTGCTGGGCACTTTGAATTCACAGCAATGGATTAGGGGCAGACCTTGAAGCTAAGTGTTATAGAATTTCTCTGGGCAGGACCAAGTGACAGCCAACTGGGTGTGCTGGGTTTGCTCCTTGATGAGGTATAGGAGTCTTACAAGCTGGTGGATGGGAGAAGGGCTGAGGCATTGCACAGCTACACCTACCAGAATCAGGAAGGGACAGCCCAGAACCCACTGAGGAAATGACAGGTCAGGTGGGATCTTGGGATCTTGGCAGAGGGACCTATCAGAGGGGAAATACTGCCTCCTTTTCTACCCAGGTTCATGGTGCAACAGAAAATTACAGGCCAGGAGCCTTGACCTTAAACCTGA
>NW_007016701.1:0-566 GCF_000164805.1 Carlito syrichta
AGGTCCCACCCTATACCTACTACATTAGAAATTGCATTTTAACAAGACTTGTATGCACACTAGAGTTTGTGATACACTGCTCTGGAATACAAGTGCCAGGAGGGGAGGCTGCCTCTATCAGGGAAGGAGGTTGCATTCACAATACAAGGGATGACTGGGGTTCCTGGTAGTATGCAAGTGTTTATGTAAAAACTATTCTAAAGGAACTGTGATGCTTCAAAATGAAAGCCACTAACTGGTCAAGAAAATCTAAATAGGGCCTAGGGGTTTTGTCTACCCAAATCAGTTGATAATGCAATAAAAGAAAAATACTTGGGAGTTTAATCTACTTTTCAAATAGAGTAATTTTAACAGTACTCTGAGGGCCAATTTCCATTTTTTTTTTCTTGAAAATCCAACTCTACAACAACATCTGGAACTAATTCATGCCATAATAATAGCATTTGGCTATACTTAAAATGAGCCTTACTATTACATAGGTGTTAATAATTCACCAAGGGTGTCCAAATTCATTATAGAAAACTTAACCAGAAATCCATTCACTTAAAAACTCATAAGACATATCA
>NW_007016702.1:0-559 GCF_000164805.1 Carlito syrichta
ATCTGAAATATCATGTTATGGTAGCTACTAGAGTTTAATATGGTGTGGTGCCATGCAAATCTAGATAAGATAAGCCTCATTTTTTATTTTTTCTACTATAGATATATCTATATATTGTATATATAAAGAAAAAAAGATATTTATCAAAGACAAATCCTCACTTCTATACGTTTTCTAACAAAACCATGCTAATTTGAATCACGGTAGAGTCAAGCACATAGAGAAAAATGACATTAAAAAAATGCCTTCTATTCAGGGAGCAACATGCATAGAGAAACAGCAGAGCAGGGCACCGAAAAGCCCAGATTTCAGAACCAGACGGCATATTGTAGAACTCTAGGCGCAACGTCTGCTACGTGCACCTTAGGTAAAGTCACTGAACTTCTGCTTTAATTCTGTTGTCTGTAAGGTAGTAATAATAGTACCCACACCATTAAATGGACTGATGTATGCATGCAAGATACTTAGAACAGTGTGTGGCATATAGTTAGTTCCTTACAATTCTTTGATATCATTGTTGTGTGGTTTGATTTGCATATTGGAGGACATTGTGTTTCAG
>NW_007016703.1:0-725 GCF_000164805.1 Carlito syrichta
GATTAGATGTTTTATATTTCAGGGACACTGTTCACTGAGGAGGTAGAGTCACTTGAGCACATATCCAAGAGAAGGGCCAGTCACAGGAGCACCCATCACAAAGGAGTGTAACTCACTGTAGCACAGATTACAGAAGAGGGTCAGTCACTGGGGCATCTATATCACAGGAGAGTCAGTACACTGGGACAACCATCAACTATTAGAGTCAGTCACTAAGGCATTCATCACAGAAAAGAATATCTCACCGAGACACCTATTACAGAGGTTCAGTCAAATGCGGTACCCATTACAGAGAAAGGCTAACCACTGAGCAGTTCATCTCAGAGAAGGAACAGCCATTGAGTCTTCTATTAGAGAGTAGGGTTAGCCTTTTAGGCGTCAATGACTGAGGAGAGGTATTCATTGGGATGCCATTAGGAGGAGGCTTCGTCACTGGGTCACCCATCAGGGAGAAGGACTAGAGAATTTGGCACCCATCAAAGTGGAAACCCAGTCACTGGGGTACCAATAAGAGAGGTAGGCTAGTCACTGAGGCGCCTAACAGAGATGAAGTCCAATCACTAGGACAACAATCACAGAAGAGGGCCAGTACTGGGGCACCCATCACAGAGAAGGGAAAGTCATTAGAATGCCCTTCACAGAGGAGGAGCAGTCACTGGGACACCAAAACAGAAAAGGGCCATTCACATGGAAACCCATCAAAGAGGAGGGCCAGACAATGGACA
>NW_007016704.1:0-700 GCF_000164805.1 Carlito syrichta
ATTCATCAGCCTACTTTTAATTCAGCTGAACAGTTGGCTCACTTGCTGACTGACTAGTTAAGTCAGCTGAACAGTCGCCTCACTAACCAGCAGACTACTTAAGTCAGCTCATCTGTCAGCTGACTTGCCGACCGACTAGTTAAGTCAGATAACCGATAGGCTGACTAGACGGCCAAGTAGTTAACTAAGCTAACCATCGGCCGACTAGTTGGCCCACTTTTCAGCTGAAAAGTTAGCTCAGCTAACTGCTAGGCTGAATAGTTAGGCCAGGTAACAAATTGGCCAGGTAATTGGCTGACTAATTAGGTCACCAAACCAGCCAGCCAACTGGTTAAGCGAGCTAGCTAGTGGGCCAACAGGTCAGTCAATTAGTTAAGCCAACCAACTAGTTGACCAACTATTCGGCCGACTTGTTACCTGGCTTAACAAGTCGGCAGAGTAGTCAGCCTACATGTTTAACCAGCTAAGCAGTCGGCCTACACGTCAGGCAACAAGTGAAGTCACCTAGCTAACTCGTTAAAGAACTAGTTAAGACAGCTAGTTAACTCGTGTACCAAATAGCTAAAAAAGTTAGCTAACTCATTAACCAACTCGATAAGTCAGTTAGCTACCTCATTAGCCAATTAGTTAAGTCAGTTAACTAAGTCAACTAGCTAAGTCAGTTAGCCCACTAGTTAGCTAACTATTTAAGTCAGCTACT
>NW_007016705.1:0-748 GCF_000164805.1 Carlito syrichta
TTAACTAGTCAGCCAGTGAATAAGCCAACTATTTAACTGAGCTAGCTAGTGGGCCATCACATCAGTCAACTAGTTAACACAGCTAAATTGTCAGCCGACTATTCGGCCAACTTTTTATACCAGCAAACAAGTCGGTCGAGTAGTCAGCCAACATACTAAATCAGCTAACTAGTTGGCCGACTCATCAGCCACCAAGTTAATTCACCTAGCTAACTCGTTAACCAACTAGCTAATTCAGCTACTTATCTCGTTTACTAACTAGTTAAAACAGTTAGCTAACTCGTTAACCAACTTGTCAAGTCAGCTGGTTATCTCATTAGCCAACTAGTTAAGTCAGTTGGCAAAGTCAGCTAGCTAGCTAAGTCAGCAAGCCAAATCAGCTAGTTCACTTGTGAGCTAACTATTTAAGTCAGCTACTTAAGTCTGCTTCTTGAATAGTTAGCTAATTAAATAAGTCAGCTGGTTATACAGCTAGTTAAATAGTTAGTTAGCTATCTATTTAATTCACATAGTTAAGTTTGGTAGTTAATTAGTTGTCTGCCAGTTAAGTCAGCTAGCTAAGTCAGTTTTCTAATTTTGTCAGCTTGTTAAGTCAACCAACTATCTAGTAAACTAATGGGTTAAGTTAACAGGTTGAGTCAGGCAATTAGCTAGTTAATTAATATATTAAGTAAGCTGGTTGAGTCAGCTAGCTAGCAAGTTAGGAAATGGGTTTAGTCAGCTGGTTGAGTAGACTAGCTAGCTTATT
>NW_007016706.1:0-653 GCF_000164805.1 Carlito syrichta
ATGGTATGGCCCTCTTGATTTCTTTTTGCCAAGTTCATTTTTGGTGTACAGAAATGCTGCTGGTTTTTGTATGTTGACTTTGTACCTTGCAACTTTACTGAATTTATTTATCAGATCTAAGAGTTCTCTCTCTCTCTTCCCCCATATATATATATATATATATATATATATATATACACACACATATGTGTGTGCGCACACATAAAATCTGTAAGAGGGATCATTTGACTTCCTCTTTTCCAATTTGGAAGATGTTTATTTTTTTCTTATGTTTAATTTCACTAGTTAGGACTGCTAGTACTACATTGAATATGAGTGGTTGAAGTGGGCATCCTTGTCTTGTTTTAGTTTTTTGAGGAAAGGTTTCAGCTTTTTCCCACTTAGTATGATGCCAGTTTTCACATGTTGAAGTATGTGCTTTCTATACCTAGTTGGATGAAAGTTATCATAGAAGGATGTTGAATTTTATCAGGTATTTTTACTGCATCTATTGAAATGACAATATAGGTCTTTGTCATTCATTCTGTTGATGTGAAGAATCATATTTGTTGTTTTGTGTGTGTTGAACCAACTTTGCAACACTGAGATAAATGTCATTTGATCATATTTTTTTTTTGATGTGTTGTTGAATGAGTTACTAGTATTTTGTTTAA
>NW_007016707.1:0-864 GCF_000164805.1 Carlito syrichta
CTTAAGCTACAAATAATCATGCCATTTCACCCATAAATACGTTAAAATGTGCCCGCAAGGAGCAAGGGCATTCTGCAACATAAAAACAGTACATTATCACATACAATATGCTTAACACGGTTGCCATAGTATTATCTATTATAAAGTCCATGTGTAAAGTTTTTCTAGTTCTTTTGATGATGTCCATGATAACTTATTTGGGTGGGAAAACCAGAGTCCAATCAAGGATTATGATTACACTTTGCATTTAGCTGTATGTCTTTTTAGTCACCTTTAATCTAGAACAGTTCCTCAGCATTTTTCTGCTATGCATTGAAATTTTTGAAGAATCCATGTCAGTTGTTTAAATGTTCCACAATTTGCACTTCTTCTAATTGTTTTTTAACAAGTAAATTTAGAATAAACATTTTTGGCCATAGTACTACAAAAGTAAAACACAAAGTTATGTCTGGCCATGGATTACATTCTGATAAAGTCTCCATCCCTGGTGTGTTCATTTTTCTATTAATAATTAGAATAAATTGCTAGGAAAGCAAAGTCATTTACTACTGTCACCAAAAGTATGAAATCTCACAACACATTTAAAAAAATTGGTTTATTATACTTTGGACCTTGTTCCCTTGGCCATTTCACTTGTGTGACTTATAATGAAAATTTGGGATATCTGGACACTTTGTGGTTGAATTCCCTTCCTGCAACCTACCAACTTCCTGACAGCTGATAGAATAGGAACCAAAGCGTTTCAGAGCACCTTTGTCTTCATAAGCTAACACAGTGAATATTTCTCCCAACATTAATCAAAGTATTTTTATTATACCAACACTTTGATATCTTTGGCACATCTAGCAAAAAAGCAAAAAAAAA
>NW_007016708.1:0-532 GCF_000164805.1 Carlito syrichta
AACAAAAATCACAAAATTCTAAGAGAGAATATGAGTGACTATACAGTATATAACTGGGGTGAAGAGGATGGTTCATGCATGATATCAAAGGCAAGAACATAAAATAAAGACATGATACATTTGCTTACATACAAATAAAAGATTTTTGGCCCAACACACCATAAAAGGCAAATTTAAAATTTTGTAAAAAATGTTTTCAATGCACATGATATTTATTGTAAATATTTCTGATCTAGAAAACAATGTAAATATATCTGATCTAGAAAAGTAGGCAAAAGAACATCATACACAAAAAGAATTGAAAGGTCAACAAAACACAACAATATATTCTCACTAGAAATCAAAGAAGTGTATATTCAAACATTGAGGCAACATATTTTACCTTTCAAATATAATTGGGTATATATATATTTTTGTTTGTTTGTTTGTTTTTTGAGTTGGAGCTCACTCTGTCGCCCAGACTGGAGTGCATTGGCCGCTCCCGTCCACCGCAGCCTCGACCTGCTGGGCTCCAGCGATCCTTCCGCCTCAG
>NW_007016709.1:0-774 GCF_000164805.1 Carlito syrichta
CACACACACACACACACACACACACACACAGCACGGAATACTATAGAGTCATGTAAAAGAAATGACATCACGTCCTCTGCAGCAACATGGATGGTATTAGAGGTCAACATTCGAAGTGAAATGACTCAGAAATAAAATCCCTTTCAAAGTTTGCTCAGGCGATGGGTGTGTCCCTAGAGGGCTAGGGGTCTCTCTCCCCTCCCTGCTGTCCTGAGAGGCTGACTTGGATAGATTCATCAGAGATTCTATCTGGCTTTCAATGGGACTTGGCCAAGGAGGGCAAGCTGAGATAGTGAGAGCAGAGAGAGTGGGATTCCTTCCCCAGCTTCCGTCCTTGTCCGGTCTCCTCCTCTCTGCTGAAGGCCATAGCTCCTTTCCAGAAACCCCCGCATATGATTCCCTCAGGGGTTTCCTGTGCCTTCCAACCTGGCGATGGTAAAGGTTCCCTGCCATTCACAAATCCCCCAAATGCTGCCCTACCTCGTGGCTACTTTCCCTAACCCCTGAATGTAGGTTCATCTTCCCACAGGGCTAATGAACAGTCCCGTCATTAAATTCTCAAATCACCCAGTTTGGGTCCTGCTATCCAACTGGTTCACTGCCAGCAAGAGGTTAGTTCATACAGTCAATGGCTAATGGTCAGCCACCCATTTTTCCATCAGTTCCAGGCTTTAAACGGGAGAGTGAATTTGAGGAGATTCGGTGGGGGAGAGAGCAGAAAGGAGTCGGGGGAAGCTTGCTGCCTTGGGTTAGCGTCTGGCCGGCTGCACAGAG
>NW_007016710.1:0-653 GCF_000164805.1 Carlito syrichta
CTCTAGATTCCTCAAACCTAGTGTTCCTCCTTACCAGAGTAGGTCTTCAAAAAGGTCTTGAAACAATTGCGGTTAGGAGCAGGATTCTGAAAAAAAGGGAGCTTATCTGAGACTTTCCATGAACTCCTGGCTAGGAGGTCCATGGTTTGAGCTAGTTTACAACATTCAGATTACTTTCATAACAAGGCCTACAAATATGGAGACATAAAATGCCGTTACAGGATCTTTTGAGCCAGACCCTGACATCTTCCAAAAACCTAAACCCACAGTCAACCTGGTCATTCAACATAAAGATAAAGTCTTCACATTCAGCATATGAAGATGAAGCACAGTGTTCTCAGAGGAGAGAGTCCACATTCATTCAACATTTGTCTATCCATAGAGTCCCCAAATGTAGGGACCTAACATCATAAGATTTAAATTCCTTATATAAAGCAGTTTCTCATTCTTGCCAATTACAATGCTTCCCAATATAAAAAAGAATGAAACCAATGCTTCCTTCCTTCTGCCTTGTGTATCAGTGAACACACCTTGTCTTGAGCTCTTATTCAATAAAGATCAAGCTGGTTGCCAGTACTATCTAGTAATGCTAACTCCCTAGACTACTAAAACACCCACATCACCAAGAACCAGGTGGGGGTAGTACCCATGGC
>NW_007016711.1:0-822 GCF_000164805.1 Carlito syrichta
AAATATAGTTTATTTAGAAAGTATGTGAGAGAGAGAGAGAGAGAGAGGAGATTCACCTCCCCAAGGTAGGGGACCCCAGAGCTAGGAAACACAGCATTCATAGCTCAGAGAGCCAGGTGGCCACACCAGAGTTTAGCAAAGCAATGACAAGAAGGTAAATTAGAGAGATTCACCTCCCCAAGGTAGGGGAGGGGGCCAAAGTTTAGGAAAACATAGGTTGGCCATAGCTCAAAGAACATGTGACCTGGCCAGTGCTTAACAAAACAATGGCTGTTGTTGTTTTTGAGACTGGGTCTTACTGTGTTGCTGGTCTCAAACTCCTGGGCTCAAGTGATCCTCCCACCTCAGCCTCCCAAGTAGCTGGGTAAACACCACCGTCTGACTTCTGTCTTCACAACTATTAAATGGAACTGATAGCAGATATAAATGCTCCATTTCTTACAGGGATTGTGCATATTTCTGGAGAAAATGTGTGTGTGTGTGTGTGTGTGTGTGTTATAGCTGATATCTTCTTTTTTTTTGAGTCGGAGTCTCACTCAGTTGCCCAGGCTTGAGTGCTATGACACGCTCAGGCCACCACAGCCTCCACCTGCTGGGCTCAGGTGATCCTTCCGCCTCAGCCTTCCCAAGTAGTTGGAACTATAGGTATGTGCCACCATGCCCGGCTAATTTTTGATTTATTGTAGAGACGAAGTCTTGCACAGTTGCCCAGGCTAGTCTCGAACCCGTGGGCTTAGGCAATCCTCTCACCTTGTCTTCCCAAAGTGCTGGGATTATAGGTGTGAGCTATGCACCCTGCCTAGGAAACACTTTTTAGGCTTT
>NW_007016712.1:0-522 GCF_000164805.1 Carlito syrichta
GCCCAGGCGGGTCTTAAACCCATGGGCTCAGGCAATCCACTCACCTCAGCCTCCCAAAGGTGCAGGACTACAGACTGAGCCACCGAGCCCGGCTAAGACAATATTCTTGATGGACAAAAATCCTTGACAAACACTAACAAACTGAATTCAACATTTAAAAAAGAAAACTCATCATGATCAAATGAGATTCTTCCCAGGGACACAAAGAAAGTCCAACATATGTAAATCACTAAATGTGATACATCAGATTACAAAATGAAAGATAAAAGTTATATGATCATTCCAATAGTTTTAGGAAAAGCATTTGGCAAAATTAAGTATTCTTTCATGGTAAAAATTCTCATTATATATAGAAGAAATGTCCCTCAAAAAATAATGGGCATATATGACAAATCTACAGCTAAAATCATGATCAGTGGAAAAAAAAGTTGAAAGATTTTCCTCTAAGATCTGGAACAAGACAAAGATGCCCATTCGTGCCACTTCGAGTCAATATAGTACTGGAGGTCCTTGGTCAGAACA
>NW_007016713.1:0-845 GCF_000164805.1 Carlito syrichta
TTGATAAAAGAGCAATTATGCAATTCAGCAGTTTACAAGTGGAAGCTATTATAGAAAAAATATTTCAAGGAAAGATCTAGTGTATATTTTTTTATTTACTTATATAAGTATTTTATCTTTTGAGCTCTATTAAAATATGAACTCTTTCTGGCCAGGGATTCTTCTTTTATGATTAAATTACTCATATCAAGAGAATTCGTTGAGTTGTAAAAGATGTGAATGATGTGTTTGGTGTGAGGTAGAAGAACTCTTGCCTGCAAAGGACAAGATAAATGCATCTTTTCACATTTATTTGAAAGGTGTTTTCAAATAACTTTTGTTAGCATATGATATACTCATTAGCTCTGCACCCAAGAGGAATAAAGTTATGGGCATTTAGAATTCCTTCCATCCAGCCACACTGGCATCCATTTTTAAAGGTAAGATTTTTAAAAACTCCCTTCAGGAAATACTCATAATTGCCACAATATGCAAGAAAAACAAACTCAGGTAAGGGATAAGTATCAGTACAAGAAAGACTCATGCAGAAATTTTATTAAGCAAGGGGATGAGTGACCAAGAAATTACTCATAACAGAAAATGTTCAAGCAGAGAATGGCTGTTTGTCTTTCAGGAATATCGAATACTGGGGGTGAGAAATTTGGTAAAATTATCCCTGAGTTTCCTCTAAACTCTAATATTTCAGAAAAATTACTTAGGCTCTACAAGTCAAACTTATAAGTTAACTTTGGTTGAACAGTAATTCAAGTAAATTGGATGTTTTAGAATCATCTTCTGTTACAACCTCTTAGGGTCCCTTCCCACTGTGGGAGCTTGTCTGTCTTTTCAATAAATCCTGCTTTCTC
>NW_007016714.1:0-551 GCF_000164805.1 Carlito syrichta
GAAAATGAAGAAACATCTTACCAAAACCTCTGGGATGCCAGGAAAACAGTTCTAAGAGGGCAATTCTTAACTCTATGTGAATACATCAAGAAAATGGAATGATCAGAAGTTGAGAGCCTAACAAATCACCTAAGAGAGCTGGTAAGAGAAGACCACCATAACCCCAACTTTAGCAGAAGAATCTATATCACCAAAGTAAGAACCTAAATGTGAGACATAGATGAAAAAAATATTATAGAAAACATAACCAAAACAAAAAGCTGATTCTTTGAAAGAATCAAGATTGATGAAATCCTAGCCAGAATGATCAAGAAAAAGAGAGAAAAAACCCAAATAATCACAATTAGAAATACAAAAGATCACTCACAGCTGACCCTGAAGAAATACAAAAGACTATCAGAGATTACCATGTACACCTGTATGGCAACAAACTTAAAACGGAGGACTTTCTGACATCAAACAACCTCCCCAGGTTGAAACAGGAAGACACTGAGACACTAAATAGACCAATAACAATCCAGGAAATTGACTATGTCATAAGAAAACTACCT
>NW_007016715.1:0-1041 GCF_000164805.1 Carlito syrichta
ATTCTTGCTTTCCTTACTTCCTTAAGATCTTTGCTCAAATGCCACCTTCTGAATGATGCCTATCAACCACTCTAGTTAAAACTGCAATTTCTCCTCACAGAACTCTTTATTTCTTTACTGTCTTTTTTTTCTCTAGAGAATGTGCTTATGAATTAATTTATTATTGGTCTCAACAGAGGGATACCAACTTCATAATGTGCAGAGTTTTTTTTTTAAAAATCTATTTAGTTTACAGTTGTGTCCCTAGTACCTAGAAGAGTTTCTTGTTAATAGTAGGCACTCATTAAGTAACTGTACAATGAATAAATGAATGAGTAAATCAGACAAAGGTTAACTGTTCTTAATACATAACAAGTTTCCAAAAGTTATAAGCAAAAGCTTAACTAACAATAAACAGAATTGCAAATAATTTGAATTTTTAAAAATGACCATCAAATCAATGATAAAAAGTTTACCTTGTCCACTGATTTTTTCTTTCAGACTATAAAAAATAAAACCAAAAATATCAAGATATGGTGGACAATTTTTATAATCTTTTGGAAAGTTGATTCAGTATATATGTAATTTAGACTGTACTCAGGAACTGTTTGAACTGAGGTACTATTATTATTGACATTTCATAGATGAGAAAATTCAGGCATAGAGAAGTTAAGTAATTTGTTTTAGGTCGCTCCAGCACTTTGGGAGGTGGAGGCGAGAGGATTGTCTGAATCCATGGATTTGAGACCAGCCTGGGCAACTTGGTGAGACCTTGTATTTACAATAAATCAAAAAAATTAGGCAGGAATGGTGGTGTATAATTGTATTTCAGCTATTTGGAAGACTGAGGTGGAAGGATTGCCTGTGCCCAGCAGGTCAAGGCCACAGTGGCCATGAGTGTGCCACTGTACTCCAGCCTGGGCGACAGAGTGAGAGTCCAACTAAAAGATAAAAAAATAAAAATAAAAAAAAATTACACAGGTGAGGATTTGAATTCAGGCAGTTGGATTCCAAAGACAACTTTTTAAATTTGATATATAATTCTAGTAGTGGGAGGATTTT